>NC_056733.1:977007010-977099510 GCF_019279795.1 Protopterus annectens | reverse complement strand
TCTGTGGAATGTTGCTGCTTCTTGTTGCATTGTCACCTCTGTGGAATGTTGCTGCTTCTTGTTGCATTGTCACCTCTGTGGAATGTTGCTGCTTCTTGTTGCATTGTCACCTCTGTGGAATGTTGCTGCTTCTTGTTGCATTGTCACCTCTGTGGAATGTTGCTGCTTCTTGTTGCATTGTCACCTCTGTGGAATGTTGCTGCTTCTTGTTGCATTGTCACCTCTGTGGAATGTTGCTGCTTCTTGTTGCATTGTCACCTCTGTGGAATGTTGCTGCTTCTTGTTGCATTGTCACCTCTGTGGAATGTTGCTGCTTCTTGTTGCATTGTCACCTCTGTGGAATGTTGCTGCTTCTTGTTGCATTGTCACCTCTGTGGAATGTTGCTGCTTCTTGTTGCATTGTCACCTCTGTGGAATGTTGCTGCTTCTTGTTGCATTGTCACCTCTGTGGAATGTTGCTGCTTCTTGTTGCATTGTCACCTCTGTGGAATGTTGCTGCTTCTTGTTGCATTGTCACCTCTGTGGAATGTTGCTGCTTCTTGTTGCATTGTCACCTCTGTGGAATGTTGCTGCTTCTTGTTGCATTGTCACCTCTGTGGGATGTTGCTGCTTCTTGTTGCATTGTCACCTCTGTGTGATGTTGCTTCTTCGTGTTGCATTGTCACCTCTGTGGGATGTTGCTGCTTCTTGTTGCATTGTCACCTCTGTGGAATGTTGCTGCTTCTTGTTGCATTGTCACCTCTGTGGAATGTTGCTGCTTCTTGTTGCATTGTCACCTCTGTGGAATGTTGCTGCTTCTTGTTGCATTGTCACCTCTGTGGAATGTTGCTGCTTCTTGTTGCATTGTCACCTCTGTGGAATGTTGCTGCTTCTTGTTGCATTGTCACCTCTGTGGAATGTTGCTGCTTCTTGTTGCATTGTCACCTCTGTGGAATGTTGCTGCTTCTTGTTGCATTGTCACCTCTGTGGAATGTTGCTGCTTCTTGTTGCATTGTCACCTCTGTGGAATGTTGCTGCTTCTTGTTGCATTGTCACCTCTGTGGAATGTTGCTGCTTCTTGTTGCATTGTCACCTCTGTGGAATGTTGCTGCTTCTTGTTGCATTGTCACCTCTGTGGAATGTTGCTGCTTCTTGTTGCATTGTCACCTCTGTGGAATGTTGCTGCTTCTTGTTGCATTGTCACCTCTGTGGAATGTTGCTGCTTCTTGTTGCATTGTCACCTCTGTGGAATGTTGCTGCTTCTTGTTGCATTGTCACCTCTGTGGAATGTTGCTGCTTCTTGTTGCATTGTCACCTCTGTGGAATGTTGCTGCTTCTTGTTGCATTGTCACCTCTGTGGAATGTTGCTGCTTCTTGTTGCATTGTCACCTCTGTGGAATGTTGCTGCTTCTTGTTGCATTGTCACCTCTGTGGAATGTTGCTGCTTCTTGTTGCATTGTCACCTCTGTGGAATGTTGCTGCTTCTTGTTGCATTGTCACCTCTGTGGAATGTTGCTGCTTCTTGTTGCATTGTCACCTCTGTGGAATGTTGCTGCTTCTTGTTGCATTGTCACCTCTGTGGAATGTTGCTGCTTCTTGTTGCATTGTCACCTCTGTGGAATGTTGCTGCTTCTTGTTGCATTGTCACCTCTGTGGAATGTTGCTGCTTCTTGTTGCATTGTCACCTCTGTGGAATGTTGCTGCTTCTTGTTGCATTGTCACCTCTGTGGGATGTTGCTGCTTCTTGTTGCATTGTCACCTCTGTGGGATGTTGCTGCTTCTTGTTGCATTGTCACCTCTGTGGAATGTTGCTGCTTCTTGTTGCATTGTCACCTCTGTGGGATGTTGCTGCTTCTTGTTGCATTGTCACCTCTGTGGAATGTTGCTGCTTCTTGTTGCATTGTCACCTCTGTGGAATGTTGCTGCTTCTTGTTGCATTGTCACCTCTGTGGAATGTTGCTGCTTCTTGTTGCATTGTCACCTCTGTGGAATGTTGCTGCTTCTTGTTGCATTGTCACCTCTGTGGAATGTTGCTGCTTCTTGTTGCATTGTCACCTCTGTGGAATGTTGCTGCTTCTTGTTGCATTGTCACCTCTGTGGAATGTTGCTGCTTCTTGTTGCATTGTCACCTCTGTGGAATGTTGCTGCTTCTTGTTGCATTGTCACCTCTGTGGAATGTTGCTGCTTCTTGTTGCATTGTCACCTCTGTGGAATGTTGCTGCTTCTTGTTGCATTGTCACCTCTGTGGAATGTTGCTGCTTCTTGTTGCATTGTCACCTCTGTGGAATGTTGCTGCTTCTTGTTGCATTGTCACCTCTGTGGAATGTTGCTGCTTCTTGTTGCATTGTCACCTCTGTGGAATGTTGCTGCTTCTTGTTGCATTGTCACCTCTGTGGAATGTTGCTGCTTCTTGTTGCATTGTCACCTCTGTGGAATGTTGCTGCTTCTTGTTGCATTGTCACCTCTGTGGAATGTTGCTGCTTCTTGTTGCATTGTCACCTCTGTGGAATGTTGCTGCTTCTTGTTGCATTGTCACCTCTGTGGAATGTTGCTGCTTCTTGTTGCATTGTCACCTCTGTGGAATGTTGCTGCTTCTTGTTGCATTGTCACCTCTGTGGAATGTTGCTGCTTCTTGTTGCATTGTCACCTCTGTGGAATGTTGCTGCTTCTTGTTGCATTGTCACCTCTGTGGAATGTTGCTGCTTCTTGTTGCATTGTCACCTCTGTGGAATGTTGCTGCTTCTTGTTGCATTGTCACCTCTGTGGAATGTTGCTGCTTCTTGTTGCATTGTCACCTCTGTGGAATGTTGCTGCTTCTTGTTGCATTGTCACCTCTGTGGAATGTTGCTGCTTCTTGTTGCATTGTCACCTCTGTGGAATGTTGCTGCTTCTTGTTGCATTGTCACCTCTGTGGAATGTTGCTGCTTCTTGTTGCATTGTCACCTCTGTGGAATGTTGCTGCTTCTTGTTGCATTGTCACCTCTGTGGAATGTTGCTGCTTCTTGTTGCATTGTCACCTCTGTGGAATGTTGCTGCTTCTTGTTGCATTGTCACCTCTGTGGAATGTTGCTGCTTCTTGTTGCATTGTCACCTCTGTGGAATGTTGCTGCTTCTTGTTGCATTGTCACCTCTGTGGAATGTTGCTGCTTCTTGTTGCATTGTCACCTCTGTGGAATGTTGCTGCTTCTTGTTGCATTGTCACCTCTGTGGAATGTTGCTGCTTCTTGTTGCATTGTCACCTCTGTGGAATGTTGCTGCTTCTTGTTGCATTGTCACCTCTGTGGAATGTTGCTGCTTCTTGTTGCATTGTCACCTCTGTGGAATGTTGCTGCTTCTTGTTGCATTGTCACCTCTGTGGAATGTTGCTGCTTCTTGTTGCATTGTCACCTCTGTGGAATGTTGCTGCTTCTTGTTGCATTGTCACCTCTGTGGAATGTTGCTGCTTCTTGTTGCATTGTCACCTCTGTGGAATGTTGCTGCTTCTTGTTGCATTGTCACCTCTGTGGAATGTTGCTGCTTCTTGTTGCATTGTCACCTCTGTGGAATGTTGCTGCTTCTTGTTGCATTGTCACCTCTGTGGAATGTTGCTGCTTCTTGTTGCATTGTCACCTCTGTGGAATGTTGCTGCTTCTTGTTGCATTGTCACCTCTGTGGAATGTTGCTGCTTCTTGTTGCATTGTCACCTCTGTGGGATGTTGCTGCTTCTTGTTGCATTGTCACCTCTGTGGAATGTTGCTGCTTCTTGTTGCATTGTCACCTCTGTGGAATGTTGTTGCTTCTTGTTGCATTGTCACCTCTGTGGAATGTTGCTGCTTCTTGTTGCATTGTCACCTCTGTGGAATGTTGCTGCTTCTTGTTGCATTGTCACCTCTGTGGATGTTGCTGATTCTTGTTGCATTGTCACCTCTGTGGAATGTTGCTGCTTCTTGTTGCATTGTCACCTCTGTGGAATGTTGCTGCTTCTTGTTGCATTGTCACCTCTGTGGAATGTTGCTGCTTCTTGTTGCATTGTCACCTCTGTGGAATGTTGCTGCTTCTTGTTGCATTGTCACCTCTGTGGAATGTTGCTGCTTCTTGTTGCATTGTCACCTCTGTGGAATGTTGCTGCTTCTTGTTGCATTGTCACCTCTGTGGAATGTTGCTGCTTCTTGTTGCATTGTCACCTCTGTGGAATGTTGCTTTTGTTGCTTGTTGCATTGTCACCTCTGTGGAATGTTGCTGCTTGTTGCATTGTCACCTCTGTGGAATGTTGCTGCTTCTTGTTGCATTGTCACCTCTGTGGAATGTTGCTGCTTCTTGTTGCATTGTCACCTCTGTGGAATGTTGCTGCTTCTTGTTGCATTGTCACCTCTGTGGAATGTTGCTGCTTCTTGTTGCATTGTCACCTCTGTGGAATGTTGCTGCTTCTTGTTGCATTGTCACCTCTGTGGAATGTTGCTGCTTCTTGTTGCATTGTCACCTCTGTGGAATGTTGCTGCTTCTTGTTGCATTGTCACCTCTGTGGAATGTTGCTGCTTCTTGTTGCATTGTCACCTCTGTGGAATGTTGCTGCTTCTTGTTGCATTGTCACCTCTGTGGAATGTTGCTGCTTCTTGTTGCATTGTCACCTCTGTGGAATGTTGCTGCTTCTTGTTGCATTGTCACCTCTGTGGAATGTTGCTGCTTCTTGTTGCATTGTCACCTCTGTGGAATGTTGCTGCTTCTTGTTGCATTGTCACCTCTGTGGAATGTTGCTGCTTCTTGTTGCATTGTCACCTCTGTGGAATGTTGCTGCTTCTTGTTGCATTGTCACCTCTGTGGAATGTTGCTGCTTCTTGTTGCATTGTCACCTCTGTGGAATGTTGCTGCTTCTTGTTGCATTGTCACCTCTGTGGAATGTTGCTGCTTCTTGTTGCATTGTCACCTCTGTGGAATGTTGCTGCTTCTTGTTGCATTGTCACCTCTGTGGAATGTTGCTGCTTCTTGTTGCATTGTCACCTCTGTGGAATGTTGCTGCTTCTTGTTGCATTGTCACCTCTGTGGAATGTTGCTGCTTCTTGTTGCATTGTCACCTCTGTGGAATGTTGCTGCTTCTTGTTGCATTGTCACCTCTGTGGAATGTTGCTGCTTCTTGTTGCATTGTCACCTCTGTGGGATGTTGCTGCTTCTTGTTGCATTGTCACCTCTGTGGAATGTTGCTGCTTCTTGTTGCATTGTCACCTCTGTGGAATGTTGCTGCTTCTTGTTGCATTGTCACCTCTGTGGGATGTTGCTGCTTCTTGTTGCATTGTCACCTCTGTGGAATGTTGCTGCTTCTTGTTGCATTGTCACCTCTGTGGAATGTTGCTGCTTCTTGTTGCATTGTCACCTCTGTGGAATGTTGCTGCTTCTTGTTGCATTGTCACCTCTGTGGAATGTTGCTGCTTCTTGTTGCATTGTCACCTCTGTGGAATGTTGCTGCTTCTTGTTGCATTGTCACCTCTGTGGAATGTTGCTGCTTCTTGTTGCATTGTCACCTCTGTGGAATGTTGCTGCTTCTTGTTGCATTGTCACCTCTGTGGAATGTTGCTGCTTCTTGTTGCATTGTCACCTCTGTGGAATGTTGCTGCTTCTTGTTGCATTGTCACCTCTGTGGAATGTTGCTGCTTCTTGTTGCATTGTCACCTCTGTGGAATGTTGCTGCTTCTTGTTGCATTGTCACCTCTGTGGAATGTTGCTGCTTCTTGTTGCATTGTCACCTCTGTGGAATGTTGCTGCTTCTTGTTGCATTGTCACCTCTGTGGAATGTTGCTGCTTCTTGTTGCATTGTCACCTCTGTGGAATGTTGCTGCTTCTTGTTGCATTGTCACCTCTGTGGAATGTTGCTGCTTCTTGTTGCATTGTCACCTCTGTGGGATGTTGCTGCTTCTTGTTGCATTGTCACCTCTGTGGAATGTTGCTGCTTCTTGTTGCATTGTCACCTCTGTGGGATGTTGCTGCTTCTTGTTGCATTGTCACCTCTGTGGGATGTTGCTGCTTCTTGTTGCATTGTCACCTCTGTGGGATGTTGCTGCTTCTTGTTGCATTGTCACCTCTGTGGGATGTTGCTGCTTCTTGTTGCATTGTCACCTCTGTGGAATGTTGCTGCTTCTTGTTGCATTGTCACCTCTGTGGAATGTTGCTGCTTCTTGTTGCATTGTCACCTCTGTGGAATGTTGCTGCTTCTTGTTGCATTGTCACCTCTGTGGAATGTTGCTGCTTCTTGTTGCATTGTCACCTCTGTGGAATGTTGCTGCTTCTTGTTGCATTGTCACCTCTGTGGAATGTTGCTGCTTCTTGTTGCATTGTCACCTCTGTGGAATGTTGCTGCTTCTTGTTGCATTGTCACCTCTGTGGGATGTTGCTGCTTCTTGTTGCATTGTCACCTCTGTGGAATGTTGCTGCTTCTTGTTGCATTGTCACCTCTGTTGGATATTGCTGCTTCTTGTTGCATTTTCACCTCTTTGGGATGTTGCTGCTTCATGTTGCATTGTCACCTCTGTGTGATGTTGCTGCTTCTTGCTGCATTGTCACCTCTGTGGGATGTTGCTGCTTCTTGTTGCATTGTCACCTCTGTGGAATGTTGCTGCTTCTTGTTGCATTGTCACCTCTGTGGAATGTTGCTGCTTCTTGTTGCATTGTCACCTCTGTGGAATGTTGCTGCTTCTTGTTGCATTGTCACCTCTGTGGAATGTTGCTGCTTCTTGTTGCATTGTCACCTCTGTGGAATGTTGCTGCTTCTTGTTGCATTGTCACCTCTGTGGAATGTTGCTGCTTCTTGTTGCATTGTCACCTCTGTGGAATGTTGCTGCTTCTTGTTGCATTGTCACCTCTGTGGAATGTTGCTGCTTCTTGTTGCATTGTCACCTCTGTGGAATGTTGCTGCTTCTTGTTGCATTGTCACCTCTGTGGAATGTTGCTGCTTCTTGTTGCATTGTCACCTCTGTGGGATGTTGCTGCTTCTTGTTGCATTGTCACCTCTGTGGAATGTTGCTGCTTCTTGTTGCATTGTCACCTCTGTGGAATGTTGTTGCTTCTTGTTGCATTGTCACCTCTGTGGAATGTTGCTGCTTCTTGTTGCATTGTCACCTCTGTGGAATGTTGTTGCTTCTTGTTGCATTGTCACCTCTGTGGAATGTTGCTGCTTCTTGTTGCATTGTCACCTCTGTGGAATGTTGCTGCTTCTTGTTGCATTGTCACCTCTGTGGAATGTTGCTGCTTCTTGTTGCATTGTCACCTCTGTGGAATGTTGCTGCTTCTTGTTGCATTGTCACCTCTGTGGAATGTTGCTGCTTCTTGTTGCATTGTCACCTCTGTGGAATGTTGCTGCTTCTTGTTGCATTGTCACCTCTGTGGAATGTTGCTGCTTCTTGTTGCATTGTCACCTCTGTGGAATGTTGCTGCTTCTTGTTGCATTGTCACCTCTGTGGAATGTTGCTGCTTCTTGTTGCTTGCCTTATTTATGATTTTCTTCCTTTACACTATTATTGTGCTATATGGTGTTACGCACTATGCTTCATTGCATAGTATTCTCTGCATTTCACACATGATGCCTCCATTTAGGTTGCAATATGCTGTGCTGTGCTACATGTTCTGTCTGGATTCATGGAAGTTAAGAGGGGTCCTGACATCAATCCTGCAAAATGATAGCATTACAGTGTCACTTGAAATTTGCCAACAAATACAGAAACCACAACAGTGGCCATTGGACTGAAAAAATCAGTTTACATTTCAATTCCTGAAAGAGTCATGTTAGAATATTCATATGATTGAACTATTGCACTTTTTTCACATACTAACAAGAGAATGCTCAAGTTTCTACAAGCTAGATCCCAGCATTGCCAGGTGTTCAAGCTGGATATAGAAAGGGGCTCACCAGAGATCAAACTGCCAACATCAGCTGGATGATACAGATAGTAAGGAGTTCCAGAAAATGTTTGTCTGTTTTATTGGCAACTCTAATGTCTTTAATTGTTTGGATCATAGCAAACTGTAGCACGTTCTTAGATAAATGGGGATAATGACTCACTGTTTTTGCTTTATGAAGAAGCACTCCTCACAGTGGAGAACACAGACATGTGCAGTCATGGAAACATCATTCAGAACCATGGACAGCACCCCAGCTATCCAGCGTCTTTCATGCATATTGGTCCCTCTCAGTTCAAGATAAAACACGGTGAGGAAATGTCTCCGTGTTCATAAACAACAAGGACACTGCTAGACTAGTCCAACAACATGACTCACTTGAACTGCTCCATGCCCAAGTAACCAGAGGTGCAACCTCCTGTCATACTCTTGCTAGCTACAGATCCCCTAATATGAGTCTGGAAAACCACATCACCTACCTAAGCCTACTGGAATCTCTTAACAGTCAGCCTAGTACCATAATTATGGGTGACTTAAGCTGTCCCTCTATAAAGGAAACTTATAACCCATAATTCACTTGCTCGGATATTTTTGGACTTCATCAATACAAACACCCTGGAGCAACTAGTCAGCTCCCCAACTAGAGGCATAAATATCCTAGACCTAGTGTTCATGGACTGGGAGTGGATGCTGCTCCTTCCCTTGTATTAACTCCTCCCTGATAAGATCTGGCCACAAAAGTATCTCCTTTAGTATTAATAGCAACCTAGAACCTCCACCGAACTCCAAACCTGTTCAGAACTAAGCTAAGCCGAATTACCTCAAACTAAGTGACAGCTTCTTAAACTTCCAAGTCCCTCTGAACCTGGATGATACTGAGTCCTCCTCCGTGCTCTAAACAAAAGTACTGTACAACCACATTCATAGCTGCATAGAGAAGGCAGTATCTGTCTAAGTCAAACCTATGATTACTGGCAAAATAAAGAACCCTGGTGAACCCTCTAGCATAAAAAAGGTTGTTCAACAAAAGGAAAAAAATCCTCTCCAAAGCCAATTAGAAACAGTCAAAACAGTGCAAAAAGACACTTACCACTCTTCTTCTTCTTCTTCTTCTTCTTTCAGCTGCTCCTGTTAGGGGTCGCCACAGCAGATCACCTGTTTCCATTTCTTCCTGTCCTCTGCATCTTGCTCTGTCACACCAACCACCTGCATGTCCTCTCTCACCACATCCATAAACTTTATCTCAGGCCTTCCTCTTTTCCTGTTATCTGGCAGCTTCATCCTTAGCATCTTTTTCCCAATATACTCAGCATCCCTCCTCAGCACGTCCAAACCAACGTAATCTTGCCTCTCTGGCTTTGTCTCCAAACCTTCCAACCTGGGCTGACCCTCTAATATACTTATTCCTAATCCTGTCCATACTCGTCACACCCAGTGCAAATATTAACATCTTCAACTCCGCCACATCAAGCTCTGACTCCTGCCTTTTTTTCAATGCAACTATCTCCAACCCATATAACATATCTGGTCTCACTACCTTCTTGTAGACCTTCCCTTTCACTCTTACTGGTACTCGTCTGTCACAAATCACTCCTGACACTCTTCTCCACCCACTCCATCCTGCCTGTACTCTCTTCTTCACCTCT
This sequence comes from Protopterus annectens, assembly GCF_019279795.1. NCBI lineage: Eukaryota > Metazoa > Chordata > Ceratodontiformes > Protopteridae > Protopterus > Protopterus annectens. Next base: position 977,090,022 of record NC_056733.1, on the reverse strand, counting down.
CTTCTATACTCACCATTACTCTGAACTGTTGATCCCAAGTATTTACATTCATCCACCTTTGCCACCTCTACTCCCTGCATCCTCACCATTCCTCTATCCTCCCTCTCATTCACATACATATATTCTATCTTAGTCCTGCTGACCTTCATTCCTCTTCTCTCTAGAGCATATATCCACCTCTCCAGCATCTCCTCCACCTGTTCCCTACTCCTACTACATATCACAATGTTATCTGCAAATATCATAGTCCACAGGGACTCCTGTCTGACCTCGTCTGTCAACCTGTCCATCACCATTGCAAATAAGAAAGGACTCAAAGCTGATCCTTGATCTAATCCCACCTCCACCTTAAATGCATCTGTCACTCCCACCGCAGACCTCACTGCTGTCACACTACCCTTGTACATATCCTGTACCACTCTTACATACTTCTCTGACACTCCCGACTTCCTCATACAATACCACAACTCCTCTCTAGGCACCCTGTCATATGCTTTCTCTAAATCCTCAAAGACTCAATGCAACTCCTTGTGACCTTCTCTGTACTTCACCATCAACACTCTCAGAGCAAACATCGCATCTGTAGTGCTCTATCCTGGCATGAAACCATACTGCTGATCACTAATCATCACCTCCCTTCTTAACCTAGCTTCCACTACTCTTTCCCATAACTGTGACTGATCAATTTAATCCCTCTGTAGTTACTACAGCGCTGCACATCACCCTTGTTCTTAAAAATTAGTAACAAAACACTTTTTCTCCATTCCTCAGGCATCCTCTCATTTTCCAAGATTTCATTAAACAATCTGGTTAAAAACTCCACTGCCATTTCACCTAAACACCTCCATGTTTCCACAGGTATGTCATCTGAACCAACAGCCTTTCCATTCTTCATCTTTTTCATAGCTATCATTACTTTCTCCTTACAAATCCACTGACTTACTAGCTCTGCTGTAGTTACCCAGCTATTCTAACTCTTCACTGCCACCCAGTGCCTGCCTTAACTCTTCCCTGAACATCACCTCACAATTACCCTATTTCAATTTCCACTATTTGATCCTTGGTGCTGCCCTCACACTCATCTTCCTCTTCTTGATCACCAATGTCATCCTACAAACCACCATCCTATGCTGCCTAACTACACTTTCCCCTGCCACCACTTTACAGTCTCCAATCTCCTTCAGACTGGCCCTTCTACATAAGATATAATCCACCTGTGTGCATCTTCCTCCACTCTTGTATGTCACCCTATGCTCCTCCCTCTTGTTAAAATACATATTCATCACAGCCATGTCCATCCTTTTTGCAAAATCCACTACCATCTGACCTTCTGCATTGCTTTGCTTAACACCATACCTACCCATCACTTCCTCATCCCCTCTATTCCCTTCACCAACATGCCCATTGAAATCTGTTACAATCACCAGTCTCTCACCCCTGGGTGCAGTCATCACCACTTCATCCAACTCACTCCAAAATTTTTCTTTCTCATCCATCGCACACCCAACTTGTGGAGCATATGTACTAACAACATTCATCATTACACCATCAATTTCCAGCTTCATAGACATCACTCTATCTGACACACTTTTCACATCCAAAACACTCTTAGCATAATGTTCCTTCAGGATAACGCCTACGCCATTTCTCCTCCCATCCACACCATGATAAAACTATTTGAAACTGCCTCCGATACACCTAGCTTTGCTCCCCTTCCATCTGGTCTCTTGCACACACAATATACCAACCTTCCTTTGGTCCATCATATCAGCTAGCTCTCTCCCTATACCAGTCATACTGCCAACATTCAAAGTTCCGACCCTCATTATCACAGTCCTAGCCTTTACCTGCCTTTGGGCATGCCTTCCCAAGACACTTACCACTCTAAATAAACAAATTGGAGATGGTCAGATCTGCCAAAGCAAACTACGAGGCAATGTTAGCCTCCCGTGTAAAAGAAAACCAAAAGGCTTTTTTTTATTATGTTCATAACCTCAGTGGGAATGCTCAACAATGGGCCAAGTGAATTATGAATGGCAAAATTTACACACAGCCTGAAACTATAGCAAACCAGCTGGATGACAAGTTAATTTCAAACATCTCACCCTCCATCATCTCCTACCACATGCAAAGAAATACCTGCAACTATCCCCAACCAGTCATTATAAGGTAACAGGTCCTTACTGTGATTGCTAAAGCCACAAATACAGCCTCCATGGATCCCAACAACATTTCAGGATGCTTCTTAAGTAGCTTAAAAACAAAATATATCAGGGCCACTAGAAACCCTCTTTACCCACAGCTGCTGGATGGACTTTGTCCCAGAAGAATGAAGGACTGCAACAGTCATCCCTCTGTACAAGCGGTGTCCATCAACTGACCAAGGGAACTATGAACCCATAAACTAGACCAGTTTTATCTGCAAGGCCATGCAGAGAATTATCATGGACCTAATCAATAACAGCATGGGAACTCTCCAAAAACTAGACGAGACCCAGTTTGGTTTTATCAAAGGGAGGCATTGTCTGCTCAGGCTGGTGGACTTCGTCATGAAAGTCAGCATGGCCATGAATGAGGGTAAAACAGTACACACTGCATATCTTCCCTAGTGCTTCTGTTGTGCCTTATCTCACACCTTGGTGTACCTTTCCACTTCAGAATGGGATATGGGCTTTGCCTCTTTGCTTTCCTGTCTCCCCCACCTCCACATGTAATTGTACTCCTCTCCCAAGGTTTTATTTAATTTTTTCTTCTTTCCTTACTAGCTCAATCTTATATTCTCTCTGGCACTCTCCTCTCCTTCTATACCTTCCCATATCTGCCAAACTTTGCCTGATAGCTTGTCCTTTTCTATTTTACAGTCTGCTACCTGTGAGCTCCCTCTATTCCTTCTACCCTGGAAAGGCATAAAAAACTTCTCAGGAAGGGAAACACAGATATACAGCAACTATTTGAAAGAAAACCATCTCCAGGTATCCTGTGAAGACACCTTACCCGCAACGTGCCCTATAGAACATCATTTCCTTCTTAATAAGAAAAGTTCAGTGTACATGGCATAATAACACAATTCATGATTATATATCACTATTATATATTGTTTTCCCTTGTTAACTATCTTACTATTACATACTGCTCCTGGGAGATAGCAGCCAACTGCAGCCTGCTCGTACCCTTTGCACTACCCCAATTTTGCAAACTTTACTTTCCTATTTTCCCTCACTAGACTTAATATTGGATATATTATTCCCTGCTGCCACCTCTTATTTACCACTAGGTGGCACTATACCCATAAATTGGTCTGTAATCTGATACTATTAATCCTATGACTAAGTATGTAGCAAGACCCTTTTACCTATAGCTCTTCTTACAGTCTTTTTTCCTATCCTTTCCTGTCTCACCTCAGATACTCCTACCCTTGTCCACTATTACCTTTTTTCTGGTTTAGATTCTTAATTCTCCTTAGCTACACTTACCTCTCTGCTGTAGTCTTTTACAGCTACAGATTGTTTTTCTCGCTGTGCTTGTCCATCCTTTGGCTTTACCCACTCTGTTCACCCTGTGGGCTCACTCCGCTCCCCTACCCTACCCCCAAATCGCACCCACTCCCAGTGGTTCTACATTTATTCCCCCTCCTGCTAATCCCTCCCACTCCACCAACCAATCCTCTTACTCCTCTCCCCACCCCTTCCTCCAATCCACCTGACTATCTTTGCCACACCCCCTACCTAACAAATATCACCTTACACTCTTCTACTTCTCTTTCATCCCCAACTAACAATGACCTTCCCCCATGCTTCAATCCTTACCTCCTTTACATTACTCTTCTTTCTACTACCTCTTTACCATGCAACCTCTTATACTCATCTTTACTTACTCTCTTCCCCTACTCCACCTCACAACTTCCTTACATCCCACTATCACAATATCGCAGCCTCCCTAGTTCCCTCCCAGCCTATCCTCCTCCTAAAAATAAAATTGTTCCCAAACTCAACTAATGACTTCAAACTCAAACTAAAACCCTACCAAACTCCTTTACCCAAATCAAAACACAACAAACTTTCTCCCCTCACCTCTTTCCTTCTCTTAGCCGGCGATATCCACCCCAATCCTGGTCCCAACTCCTCTCAAACATATCTCCACAGCTCCAACAACAAATCCCCTAATAAAAACCTCAAATTCCTCACCATCAACGCCCAAAGCCTACTAAATAAAATAACCCTCTTTCATGCCTGGCTCAATCACAACCAGCCAGATATATTAGGCATCTCTGAAACCTGGCTAAAACCTCATATAAACGATTGTGAATTCCTTCCGCCCAGATTTCACTCTCTCCGATCTGACCACCCAAGTAAAAGAGGTGGTAGTGTAGCTTTAGTCTACTCCAACTACTTATCCATCACTCCATATCCCAACCATATCCCTTCTTTCTCAAATGCTGAACTTGTTATTGGCCTATTAAAACTAAACATCCATAAAAACATCTATATCATCTCCCTCTACATTCCTCCTGGCAATAACACTAACACCCTAGAAGACATTCTCTCCTGGACCTCCTCCAATATTAAACTAGAAACCTACATCCTAGGAGACGTAAATATTGACTGGGGAAAAATCAATAACCCCAATCTTACATCAACAATTAACCTATTCACCTTTACTCAATTTACCATCTTCATTACTAGACCTAATAAAACCTACCCCCCTGGCTCCATACTTGACTGGATCCTAGTAACTCAACCTAACAAAACCATAACTTCAGGAGTCACTCCTGACTCTCTAGGAGACCACCTCCCTGCCTTCACCATTCGAGCTACTCCCTCATCCTCGCACTTCCATCAATACATTCCTACTCACAACCTTACTAATTTTAACCCCACTACTTTCATTGATTCTCTCAAGCTAACCAACTGGAACCCCCTAAAATTCTTCCTTTAAACAAAGCCATTGACTACTTTAATTCAACATTCCTAACAATCATTAACTCCCTAGCCCCAATAAGAAATAAAAGAGTTAAAACTAAAACCTCTCGTTGGCTCACCAAAGACACAAAAAACACCATGCTACAAAGAGATAAAACCTGGAAAATCTACCTCCGCAATAATCAACCTGATACATTACTAAAATATAAACAGTTGAGAAACCTAGCCAAAAAACAAGTCATTAGAGACAAAAAGTCATACTACTTAAAACTATAAGAAAATCATGCTAAAAATCCTAAGCAATTTTGGAACGCTATTAATTCCCTCTTAAGGCCTGGAACAAAAAAACAACCACTGTCCTGACACTAGCAAATCTGACTCAGAATTTGCCACACTATTCATTACCTTCTTCACCTCCTCCATAGCTGAGCTTACTAAGACCTTTACCAACAATAACCCTCCTCCCCTCCCTGACCAATCCTCACCTCTCTCCCCTCACCACCCTAATTTTAAACTTAAACCTGTCTCCACCAACCAATAAAGAAACTCCTCTACAAACTAAAGCCTTGCTCTAATGCCCCTGATAGCATTCCATCCTCCTCCTTAAAAATAGCCTCAGATGCTATTGCTCTGCCTATCAGTATCCTGATCAATAGATCTATACTCGAATCTTACGTTCCCAAACTTTGGCGAACTGCATATATCTTCCCACTCCACAAGGGTGGCAAAAATAACATCTCCAACTTCCGCCCCATAGCCATCCTCTCCCCTATCTCCAAAATTCTTGAAAAATGCATCCATCTACAGCTCTTACCATTCCTTACCAAATACCAACTACTTTCCCCCACCCAACATGGCTTCTGCCCAGGACATAGTACTAACTCTGCCCTTCTCTCCTTCTTACATACTGTCAATTCAGCCCGTGACTCTGGTCATTTAGTATCTTCCATCCTGCTGGACCTATCTAAAGCTTTTGATACAATCTCCCATACCCACCTCCTAAATCATCTCTCTAACCTTCACCTTTCCCAAGAAACCCTTTCTTGGTTCTCCAGCTATCTTTCTAATAGGTCCCAAGCAGTGAAATGGGGCCAAGCCACTTCCTCTTTCCTCCCTACTCCCACTGGAGCACCCCAAGGTTCCATACTAGGCCCTTTGCTATTCAACATCTTTATTAATGACTTCCATAAAGCCATTCCCAACTCCAAAATTGTCCAATACGCTGACCATTCCACTTTGATTTGCAGCGCCACTAACCTAGCTGAGCTCCAATCTCTGACTCAAAATGCCTTCTCTACCACTGAAAACTAGATGGTCCTAAACCACCTGTCTCTTAACACCAAAAAAAAACAAGATCCTTCTATTCTCCCCTTCCAAATCTTCCCCTCTAGATGAAAACTTCCGTCATATCACCAGCCTTAACAACTCACTAATAGAGATCGTACACTCTGCCAAACTTCTTGATGTCACTATAGACAATCAGCTAAAATTTAACTCCCATATTCAGCAGAATATCAAGAAAACACACATAAAACTTGACCTACTTTACAGAAACAACCACTTCCTCTCTCCTTCCTCTAGGCTAACTCTTGCCTCTACCTATATTCTTCCCTCTCTCATGTATGTCTCTCCCCAGTTCACTAACATATCTTCCACAGTTACCTCCAAACTGGAGATGTTCTACAACAAAATTGCTAGATTTGCCACCAGTGCCAAATCCTCCTCTCACCATTGCAATTCCCTTCCCTCCCTAAACTGGCTTGAACTCCCCAACCTTCTTGACTTTCACCAATTGACCACAGTCCACAAATTATTATTCCAACCCTCAAACTGCCCCGCACTATCCAACATACTGCAACCATATTCCCATCCTAGACCTCTTAGATCTTCTCACCAAAATCTGCTTACCATCCGTAAACCTAAGTGCCCAGCAGGCCAGCTTCTCATATCCTGTACCCTAGCAAAAAAATGGAACACTCTGCACTCCTTTCTACGGTCCTGCAATAACCTCAATAACTTTAAATCTCAGCTTCATTCTTACTTCTTCCTAAACAGGAAATGTAACTGCACTCTTCCATCCTTGCCTCTCAAACCCTCCTCTCCCTTCACTCCTGGCTAACCTCTCCCCTTCCTAACCCCACTCTCAATTACTTATTTGTTTCTCATGACTAATTATTACTTCCAACTATTTCACTGTATACTCATTTTCTCTTAAACTTATTTGTAATTGTACTGATTGTTTACTGCTTTGGAGATTGAACCATATTGTTTGTATTTTTATGTATTTTTTACTATGATTGAAAAATGTGTATCTAATAAACTTTCTGTGGAGCTTTTCTCCCGGGCCTCCACTGAAAATGGGCTCCCCAGCCCTGTGGACCTCCCCGGTAATCAAACTGAATAAATAAATCTAGAACTGGCCCAAGTGTTAGACATAATCCCCCACTCTGGTATCATAGATAAACTTACTGAGTTAGACATAAACCCCTACATCTTCATATGGATAGACAAACTGGCTCAATGACAGGAAACATGTCCAGTTAGGTGAATCCAGTTCTGATAAAAAAAAACTATTACTAGTGGTGTCCCACATGGCTCAATGTTAGGACCCCTCGTGTTTAGTATAGACTTCTCTGAAGTGAAGGCTGATATCTGCTGATGACTTACCAAGTCTGCTGATCACTGTAAGCTGGGAGCAATCATTGAATCCCCAGACAATGTTGACATCCTACAAACAGGCCTAAAATGACAAACGACTGGTACCAAAACCATGGTCTGAGACCAAATGCTAAAAAATGTGTAATCATACTCTTCAGTAAATCAGATATCCCTGAAAATTATAATATTGCTAGTACACTCCTAAAAGTAGACCCAGTGATGAGAGACCTAAAAACACAGGTAGATAATAACCTTAACTTTGACCATCAGGTACCTGCAGCAGTGAGGAAATCTTTCTGTGTGGCTCAACTTAGAAGTAAAGGCTTGGCATCAAGGTCAAAGGAGGTCATAGTGCCATTGTAGTCACCCATAATCAAGTGCAATGCTCCCTTCTGCATGTACCTAACCAGGCACTTACACTAATTGGAGCAGCCCCAGAGGTTTCTGATAAAACACAAAGCATAAGACACATGTCTTATGTGGCATAACTAAAGGCCTTAACTCTGTCTCATATTGTTTATTGAGAGGTGACCTTTGCCTGACCTACAAGGAATTCTCAGATTCAGGCCTGATGAATATCTTACATATTCACAAGATAAATTATACAAGGGTCACCCATTCCATGGACCCGAACCTTATCTGTGACTCTAACATATTCACAAGATAAATTATACAAGGGTCACCCATTCCATGGACCCGAACCTTATCTGTGACTCTAACATATTCACAAGATAAATTATACAAGGGTCACCCATTCCATGGACCCGAACCTTATCTGTGACTCTAACATATTCACAAGATAAATTATACAAGGGTCACCCATTCCATGGACCCGAACCTTATCTGTGACTCTAACATATTCACAAGATAAATTATACAAGGGTCACCCATTCCATGGACCCGAACCTTATCTGTGACTCTAACATATTCACAAGATAAATTATACAAGGGTCACCCATTCCATGGACCCGAACCTTATCTGTGACTCTAACATATTCACAAGATAAATTATACAAGGGTCACCCATTCCATGGACCCGAACCTTATCTGTGACTCTAACATATTCACAAGATAAATTATACAAGGGTCACCCATTCCATGGACCCGAACCTTATCTGTGACTCTAACATATTCACAAGATAAATTATACAAGGGTCACCCATTCCATGGACCCGAACCTTATCTGTGACTCTAACAGAACTTACTGGAGACACACATTTGTATCCCAAAGGCTACCTCATCTATGGAATAAACTTCCAATTTTTTGTAAAACAAAGCCTGTACCTCACTCTCTTCAAAAAGAATTTGGATAAATGGATGGGAAACTGTAAATTCACTCTCGGGGTACTGCACATGTCTTTTATGGACAGAGGCAGTCTGTAAAATGACTCAGGGCTTCAACAACCAAAGAGCCACTACCCTGATACTACCCCATCCCATATCTGGGGAATTAAGATATAATAGTGTCATATCGTGTGTATTATAGGCTAGGCTTATAAAGGCTCTTGTGCCATTAGCCTAGTAATCACATATGAATCTATAAACAAGATGCTAAATATGGAATAGCTGAAGGTTTCAGGACTGGAAAGGAGCGGGCCAAGTCTGTATTTGCCACTCTAGTTATTTAATTTATACATTAAATGTGAAATTCTGGGTTAGATGACTCAGATCTTGAAATTAAAATTGCAGTGAAAGAAATGTTAACAACCTTGGGTATTCAAATGATACCAGTCTGATGGCTGAAAATGAGGAAGAGTTCCCTGTTGATGAAGGTGAAGGCAGAAAGCATAAGAGCTGGCCTGCTATTCAAATTAAAGAAATGGGGAGGAAGCAGAGAAAGAGACAAATTTTATTTTCCTGAACTCAAAGATCGCTGCATGGTTGCAGCCTAATTAAAACACACGTATTTCATAGGAGGAAAGTTACTGAAAATCTTAACAAGATTTTATAGGAGCAAAAACGTCACCTTATCAACAATGGTCCATATAATCAAAGTTATGCTTTTCACGGTAATAACATGTCTGTTAGAAATGAACTATAAGTAAGGTTGTATGCCAGAAAATGATACCATTCAGTACTTCAGCCAATAAACCCAGACTGTTCACTAGAAGGTCTGTTGTAAAACTAAAACTCAAACACTTTGATTACATGCAGGGAAGACAGGATTCATTAGAGAAAAAGCTCTGATGCTGGGAAAGATGAAAATGCCTGCAGCAGATGTGAGATTGATAGTATTACTGAAGTAATAAATATCAACTTGCAGGAACTTGCAGAAGCAGTTAGTGTCTGACAGAGAGGCTTGGTATTCTAAAGTCCTTCAGTCTGCAAACAGTAACAACAATATTCAGACTTAAGTAACTATTTGTGTGAGATGCAGCTGTTTGCCATTTGTGCTACACTATGCAATTTTATTTCCTTCTGTATTACACCATGAGGAACCTCAATTCAAAACTCACTAAAGTCAAATTGGTGATTCCATACACTCAAAACTATAAAGCTCCTTTCACAAATGATTTCTGTGAAAAAAGGGGATTTCTTACTGTGTGTGAAACTGAACATATTCTGTCTGACATATTTTAGCGGTCCTCTTGAAATAAGTTGTTCATTCAGAACACTTTTCTTTTCATCTGAATCTATTTCTTTTACGGTAGTTTGCCATAGCTCTGTAATGACCAAGGGATTTGTGGCACAGTCATTCCATTTTGCAGGAATTGGTGCCAATGCCGTGAGATGAAAATTCATCAATGCTGCTGTCTACTTTTTTCTATCAGTACGTTTTGTCAGATTTTGGCAATGTTTCCTTTACCTTTGTGTGTGCAGAGGTTTGATATCCAGTTATTCCTCTTACACTCTCCTTCTGTCCCCAGAACAGGAAACAATGACCCTACAGACCATTTGCAGTCATTGGACAAAAAGCAACGTGTCCCTCTTTTCTTGTTCATGTCACGCTCAGTTGGGTGGGAGGACACTGCGTTTTCACCCGATCCAGATAAGAAAGGAATTCCATAAATCCAGATAATTCTTCCCCAAGAAGATGAGCTTGCAGCAAACTTCACCATGTTCATGGGATGTAGAAAGATGAGATCAGAAGGCAGTGAAAATGGTTTGTTTCTTGGTTTGTTTGTTGTTTTTTCCTTAAGATGTGCATAACCAACAGAACCAGAAAATAACATGAATATAATAGCTGTATAAAAGGAACAGTTATACTTTTTGCTTTAATAAATATACATAGCAATAATACATGTGTAAATCTTTTACTTTCAGATTTGCAAATCTCTTATGCAAGTATAACAGACATGATCACTGTGCTTCCAGACTGATGTTTGTTCCACAGCCCCATAAGTGCTTCGTGATCCTTGGCACATTAATAATTGTAGTGTGGTTGTTACCTGCTTCAACAGCAATAAGAGCTGAAGTGTTTGCTGCAGCTAGGCTGCTTTATTCCATTATCTTATAGCTGAAATTTTATGGAGTTTTGATGCTATTAAAGCAGCTGGCAGTCTATATTGTAGCATCAGTGACCATGAGTTCATTAGTACTTGTGTTGGGTGTTGCTGACTTTGAAAAACGAAATACCAACCTATGGGGGGGGGCACATTTCCCATCATGCTTCACAAAATTACAGACCCTTCTCCCACTGAAGCCCAAGTAATGACTGCTTCCACATTTCTATGTCAGTATAGTGCTTTCCTGAATATAAAGACCACAATGCTTAGAATCCATCATTTACCAGATAATGCCATATAAGCGTTGCCTGTCACTTAATAAAAACAGTACAGTAAGGGCATTAAAAGGGCAGAAAAAGTATATCAAAAGCAGTCCAGTAGCCATGGAACCTGTCTGGAATGGCTTACAAAGAATGGCTGCATAAACCTTGGCCATGGCCATTGCCTTAAGCTGAACGCCAAAAAATGTATAGTCATACCCTTTGGGAAAAACAAGGTACCCATAAATTACCACATAGGTGGTAATCCATTAAGTATGGAAGCGGTAATCAGGGACCTAGGGACCCAGGTTGACAGTAACCTCTCATTTGACACTCACATTGCCAAAGTGGTTAGGAAGTCCTTCTATATTGCCCACCTTATCATGTAGGGTTTTACATCTAGATCAAGAGAGGTCATTGTGCCTCTGTACTCTTCTCTTATCAGGCCAATGATTGAGTACAATGCCCCATTTGGGATGTATCTTACCCGACACCTGCAGCAGTTGGAAAGACCCCAAGAGTTCCTCACCAAGAGGATAAAGGGTCTTAAACATATGTCATATGCTGCCCGACTGAAAAAACTCCAGCTCTATTCAGTCGCATACCGCCTACTCAGAGGTGATCTGTGCCTGACGTACAAGGCCATGTCCAATCCAGAATTAATGGACATGCTCCACCTCAGAAAATCCAAATCCATCAGAGCCACGAGAGCAAGAGACTTAAACCTCAACACAGAAATAAATAGGACGTGCTGAAGGGACAGATTCATAACCCAGAGGCTCCCTACACTCTGGAACAGAATCCCTATCCATGTCAGGCAGAGCCCCTCACTAACTCTATTCAAGAGAAATCTTGACGAGTGGATGGGAGATCGTAGGTTTACCCCAGGGGTCATCTCTGTGTCACTACTAGACAGAGGCACAGTAAACTAAACCCTAAATGGGCATAGTATTCTCATCCTAAGGGGTGGTGAAAGCCATACACACTCTGGCTAGACTTATAAATGCCCTAGGGCAGATAGCCTAGTACGAACCTATGAACCTATGAACCTAATGGGAGGGGGGGTCCTTCAAAGAGGTGAGGCAACATTGTAAGGGAAAGGAATAATGTTTAAATAAATGAATGCCTGCAAACAGCAAAGATAATACAATGGGCAGCATATTTCAAAAACAGAGAACACCTACTATGTTGATCATGCAGTAAAGATAAGAAGCAGTCAAATTCGGAGTAACATAACTAGACATTTTTCATGCAATGAAGAGTCAATAAATGGAGGCATTTACTAGAGGAGGCAGATCAGAATCAATTAATTTTGTTTTCTGCAATAAAAATCTAAAGTTATTTCAGCTATTGCAAAGATTTAGAACAGGGAGGCTAATCTTTATGACCTTTTCTCTGCTTGTTTGGTTTTGTAACTAATGCAAACACATTAAAATATTTTTGCAGTAATAATTAAACATCATTTAGATCTAAATGATGTTTAATTATTACTGCAAATATATATTAATATGAATGCCTATGTTGTTACGGTCAGTATTCCCCTACCAAAGAGAAACTATTTTAAAAAGTCTGGCTTGTTCTCTGAGGAAAATGCCTGAACTTTCTATATCGGTGACATTCTTGTGAAACAGAGCTCATAGACTTTGCATGACTATGCCTTATTGCACTCAAAGTCGTTCACTAGAATATGACAGGAAAACACTGTAATTTGAAGGAGAGTGTATATAACCTCTGCAGCATGGCATTGTAGAGGATGCCGCTGCAGTATTTATTTTTCCCAGGTGTCTAAGTGATCATGATATTACCACATACAGTATAAGGAAATCCCCTGTACATATATGTGGTGGTTTGCAAATTAAGTGTGCCTCCTTAGACGTGAAGCCTCCAATTTCTTGAAATGTATCCCAGCTGGAAATCAATACACTTTCCTGCATCAGCCAGTCTGGCCCATAAATTTAACTAACATTGAAACTGTACAAAATGACTTACTGTAATGGAATGAACAGACTTAACACTTTCATCTCTTACGCTCTTCACCCACTGTCTACCTAATGAAAAAAAGCTTATTAGGTAAATTGATTTTTTGCAACATTGCTGTGCAATGTGTAACCCTAAGGGAAAAGAAAAGGCTGTTGCCCCTGAGTATACAGTAACTTGCTACTGACTCGTCTGCACTCATTGCTGTTAAGACTGCAACGTCCAGTTATTGAAAGACAAAGAAGACAACTATTATACACTGGGCAACAGTCCAAAGGAATATCTGATCTTTAGCCAGTAAAAAGGAATAATTCTCAGACACTCTCATTTGTTTAGAACAGATACATGGCTATTATAAAAAATAATGTTAATTACTGCTAACAGACGAATGTCAAAGAAAGCCATGGCATTTTTTCAGCGGTTGGAACACTCAGAACTCTGACCTGTAAAGGAGCAATGGGGCTTAACTGTACCAAATCCTGGACATCGGATACTAAACAAGGTAAGATTTAAACATCGATTTTCTGTGTGTAGGAATTATTTCAAATGGAACGCCTTTACAGGAGCAGTAACATCAAAGCGATAACCTTTCACAGCTGCTATCAGTGGCATAATTATTCCAGTGGAAACGGAAGGCTGTGACTTTGCATATGCTTTGGGATGTAATTATGATAGTAGAGTCATGCTTTATATGCCTTTGTAGCTCATGAGTGAGTGTATAAGAAGAAATGTGTTGTTATTTTAAAGCACTCAAGCTGGAAATCATGTGATGCTGTGTTACCGTGGACTCAGTCTGTTACATAGTCTGAGAGACAATCTCATTTCTTAAACCTCAGAACTTTTAAGTTGCTGCTTCTAAGTCACAGGAATTTCCTGTTTGCAAATTCTTTTCAACTGTCATTCTTTTCAGAAAAAACATTGCTCTCTGCAGAGATTAGGAGAAAGTCACTGCTTTAATTTCACACTGTTAAAACCATGGCTGCAGTCACATGTGCGTGTTCTTTGTTGTTCCTTGTTTCTTTGATCCAACCAAAACAGTGAGATTGTAGCAAAATATCGCCCACTTCTAAATAAAACAGAGATACCGTGTGCTTAATTAAAATAATATTCATTTATAACAACATAACATTTCTGTACACTAAGAAATGCTACGACTTCATCCATCACATATGTCTGAGTCTGTGACAAGTATTGACTCTAAGATGATTTTTCAGATGTACAAAAAATAATTTTTAATGCTGCTGAAGCCCAGTAAGCAGTCGTCTGATGGCTATGCCTAGTATTTACCACCTTGCATTTTTGAATAATTGTAAATATCTACTCTTCATCTGAAAGAATTTTATATTATATGATCTCTCTCAGTTATGAAAAATAGATCTATATTAGTGATCTCAGTTGACAGTTAAGCTTTCTGTGTTCTACTAGACAAGAGAGAAGTCTTAAAAAAGAGATAGTAGAAAACTGAATTCCGCTATACAGTTTCTAAAGAGATACATAAGAGAAGAAAATAAAAACTTTGGTTTGATGCACCTAATTTATCTATTTTATTTATTTGTCCCTTGAGTCAATTGCCCATTTTAAGTGGAGGCCCAGGGAGAAAAGTTCTGCAACAGTCAAAAACATTTAAACACTAGTGTAGTAACTATATACAAATGGGAAAAAGCCCCACAACAGATTAAATATTTTACAAGGAGATGGGACAAAGGCTCAAGAAAAACACACATAATAACTGATAAGAAATTATGTACAGGGGTAGAAAATCTCCACGGCAGCTAAAAACACAGCCCGAAATACATTTACAGAAATATTAAGAATGCAATATGTACTGCAAGTAGCAAACCACACTACAGAAGTGGATAACCTATGTCAAGCAAACTAATACATAGTTATTCAAAATATTGAATATATTTCTAATAATGTATGGCAGTGAGATATAATAGACTGTTCTGCTGCCAAAATAGAGGAACAGAATGACATGAGAAGGAGTAATGAGCAGGAGGCGAAATTAAGGACATGGAGAGAGAGTTATTATTAAAAAGATGAGAACATTGTGGAAGAACATACGAAAATAAACAATAGGAAGTGTTGGCTAAAGAGATACAAGAGCATGCATTAGTAGCCTGGCATCATTAATGTGAGAGCTTCCTCTGATGCTAGGCCATTGCTACTTGTTAACATATGGAGATGTTACTGAATTTAGAGTGAGAAAGGCATCGTTATAATGAGTACCTGGTCATGCATCTGTTTTGAGGGTTTAAGTGTACAGTTCCAGGTGACAATGTTTCTGCCCAATTCCATACTCAATTCTAGAAATGCTGCAGTCCATAAACAGGTTATGTTGCAAAGAGGCACACATGCAAAGATTATGAAACATTTCAGAAAGTTAAGCAAAGTTTTAAAAGATCAGAAGAACGAGGCAGTCTTGACAAAAGCAGTAAAAAACATCTGTTTACAGAATGACCCAATATGCAACTGGTAAAGTACAAACTCATAGCGTTATACTGCCTCTGCAATTTACACCATCAAACATCAATTAGATGGGAAGCTGCTTGGAACCAAATGCTGTATTTAATAAAGACTAATTTAAGGAGTGTCCACAGCTGAGGCAGTGACAAGGGTGAAAACACCGAAAGTAAAGTCTGTGAGTATAATAAACCTAAGCCCTTCTTCTTGGTGGAGTTGGAGCATAAAATAAATAAAGAGGTTGCAGTTATTTCTTAATGTTTCTTATTGTTTTGAATGCCTGTTGCAGCTTCTATGTACATTTTTGTTAAGCCAGACAATCAAGCGTAGCACAGAATGCTTGACTTTGTGGCCCTTAATCTATATTTTTATTTTCATGGAATTCTGTTTTCATAAAAAAAGTAAATACAGCTAATCCAATGTGCACCTTTCTGAAAACTTTTAAAATGGCAAAGTGAAACATCAGCAGACAATACTCTGTTGAGTACCACAGTACCAACAAAGTAGCTACCTGCCCATTGCTACAGCTGTTTGTATATATTAGGGTTCAAATTATCACATTTCATAAGCTAAATGTCACAAAGTGATTCATAAGTTTATTCTAAATGACTCTCAATGACAGTGCCTTTCTGGCTATTGATTAATATAACACACTATTCTGAATTTATGTTAACTGACGGGACATTTTTAGAAATGGGAAATTTGTTCTGAGGTTGTACAAGCTCTGTGGATGTTATACTGTGTGTGTATTTGCAGGAGGGAGTATATTGCATATCATTGAGAGACAGATAATCATAAGTCAATGTACCAGATAAAAAATATATCAACTTCCAAGCCATGAAAAGTGGAAGAAAAATAAAAAAGAAATATTTCTGCAGAATGATGTGGACCCTCATGCAACCCTACCACATCTCTAAGTACACTAGCTTTGCAATCACACAACAGTGAGGGTAAAGAGAAATGTTTCTACTCACACTGATCTGAGATTGTACTGTCCCAGGCTTCCACTGTACTTTAGGCACAGTGTATCTCTACACCCCCCCCAACCCCCATACCACCCAAAACATAAAGTAAGTGCAAAACATCATAATAATGCAGGAAGCAGGGTATTTCTTTATCTGCAGAGATGCAGAACAATACAAAACAGTCAGTGTCTGATGAAAAGGGACACTGGCTAAATGAATCTAACCAGATAGGATATAACAAAAAAAAAAAAAGAAAACAATCAATCTAACATGGTGAATCTGCAGAAGGTGAAGCCACTTGCAGGAGGGGCTGAGGGGTTTTCTTTCACTTCACCCAAGGCTTTCTTTTGCACTTTTGTCAAACAGTCCATAGGTTAACATGGACTCTGTTGCATATATTTATCATTACCACTACAATCCTCATGAATTAGTTTTATTTTCTTAAGAAAGTATTAAAAATATCACTAAGTGTTTAACGCTACAACTTAATAACTTCCATCCATCAACAACCCCTTTGTCCCATTTTTACACATGGGGTCAGGGTGCCAATTCAACAGCAGCTATCATTTAGAACCGAGGTTTACATCAGTGGGTGGCTAACCCTGCCATGGCTGTTCTTCCACACCACGCACTCACAATGCCACTGGAAATTTCCATGCTCCACAATCTGGAAGACAAGTCTTGAGAAGTAAGTCGTAACATGATCATAGTGTCACTGCCAACAGATTGTAAGAATGTCTTTGATTTGATAGGTTTCTGTGTAACTGAAAGCTTTAATAAGTCACCCCATGATGTGTAGTTGCCAGGGAAATCGCAAAAAAAGTTAAAATGCATTTAGTATGCAAGAGGAGACTGTATAATCTTTTACGAATACATTCTTCTCCAGAAAAGAGATTTGAGCGAGTGCCTCAGCACCATAAACAGTCTTATTTGTAGCATGCCTCGTGTATTCAAATGAGACACTAAGGATGGGTATGCATTCAAGTCATTTATTGTCCATAAACACATCAGGAGTTGTAACTGGAACATCTACTTCGAAATTCATAACTAACTGACTCATTATCTTCAAACACATTCGCATGTGCATCTCCATTCATGCTTGCACTCACTGTTGCTGACTTTACAAAATGGCACTGATCTTGCACGTGCTCAGTAACTTACATGCATGTGCTGTCTAGCTACAGTGGCTGACTAGGTTCAAGTGGCCTACATCCTCCCTCTTTAATTTGTTCTGCATGCAATATGAGAACAAGACATACTGCAAGCTAAATATCACATCAACATTTCAACAACAAATTTGAACTCAAGTCCAAGTCACTCTGTATTTTGGATTGAGTCTGGAAATTCTACCCAATCGGGTCACATAAAAACTTTGACTGGGTTTAGCAACAGGGACAGTCTCTGGGGATTCTTTCACAGTTGGAACTTCAGGGATTCCATCAGGACTATTTGAAGAAAGCCAACTGCCCTCTGGAATTCAAACAGGTGTAGAGTCACTCTGAGTGCCAGTTTGCTGCATCACTGGTTCAGAGACATATGTCTTCAATTCCTTCTGAAATCCATTCCTTCAGATTGTATGGTGTAAGACCTCAGTTCTTCACAAATGCTCTTGATGATTCCCACTTGGTCATATCCTTTAGATATTTACATTCTCACAACTTCTGCTTGTCTTAATGGTCTAGAGGTTTACTAGACTTATTGTACTACAACCTTTGTGACTGACGTTTTCTCAAAAGTTGAGTTTTGACCATTCTGTTGTTCTTTACAATTGGTACTAACAATTGCTTGCTGATAAGAGTTGTTCTAGTCTGTCTGGACATTAATCTCTGAGCAAGTGAACCAAGCAAGTTATCTCGAGGAATGTTTCTGAGATTGTGTAAATTAAGGAAAACATTGGTACCATCTCTCTCTTGGATTTTTCCAACAAACGTTTTTCACTCTTTAGTGCAAACTCATCTAATCCATTGGACTGAGGATGCTAAGGATTGCTAGTAAGAAGGACAAAGTCCCAAGACTCAGCAAATTTCTTAAACTGCTGACTTGTAAACTGTGCACCATTGTCAGAAATGACTTTGTGCAGACTGCCACGGAAAGAACAATGTCTCTTCAATTTCATAATGACAGTGCTGGATGTTAAGTTAGAAAGAAGGTCAATTTCAAACCAATAAGAATAAGAGTCTACTAACACTAAGTAATGCTGGCCATTCCATTTGAAAATGTAGCAACTGTCGACCATGGTAATTCAGGAATCTGGTTTAACCGAAGTAGTTCTTTTTGTTAGTGCGATTTAGTGCTGTTACAAATTGAACATGCTAGAGTTTCCTTCCCATATCCTTTAGGTTCATAGGTTCATAGGTTCATAGGTTTATACTAGGCTGTCTGCCCTAAGGCATTTATAAGCCTAGCCCAAAGTTTTGCGGCTTTCTCCACCCCTTATATGAAAAAATACTGCGCCCATTAGTTTGTTGTGCCTCTGTCCAGCAGTGACACAGAGATGATTCCCGGGGTAAACCTACGATCTCCCATCCACAGGTCAAGATTTCTCTTGAACAGAGCCAGCGAGATGCTCTGCCTCACATGGACCGGGATTTTATTCCACAGCATAGGGAGTCTCTGAGTGATAAATCTATCCCTCCAGCACGTCCTATTTATATCCGTGCTAAGGTTTAAGTCGCTTGCTCTAGTGGTTTTGGTGGATTTGGATTTTTTGAGGTGGAGCATGTCCATTAATTCCGGGTTGGACATGGCCTTGTATGTCAGGCACATAGAAGTCCAAAATACTATGCCTCTTGCCCTTCTTTTGGTTGAATCCGAACCAGGGTGACCATATGATGCAAAATGTTGATATATTCCTGTTGCAATTTTTAAGGAATTACCACTTTTGGACCTTTCATGACGATTCCATCTTCCATCATGATGAAAATACTGCTGTGTGTCTAGTGTAAACTGGTTTGCTGTGTTTGCCATCCTTGACTGATAACATTTTTTTAGCTTCTGGAGAAATGGGTCTGAAGCTGTGTGATTTCTTACTTCATGAAGATGCGATACCTAAACATTTCTGACTTCCATGACTTCTACGTCTGCTGCTTCATTCTCATGCTCTTCTGTTGTGTGGAGCTCATGATGAAGCATCACCCAGGTGGAGATATTTGCCTTTGTATAGACAATATTGAAATTGGACTTTTGCAATTTTTACCATCATGTATTGCAAGCATGCCGGGGCTGTATGTACTGGCTTTTTCAAAATTGTCACTAGAGAATGATGATCAGTTTCTGTTTGGACAGGTTGTCCATAAATATGATCATGGAACTTTGAACATGCGAACACTACTGCCAAAACCTCTTTCTCTATTTGTGCACACTGCATCTCAGTTTGGGTTAAAGTTCTGGGCACACAGGATACTGGAATGCCTTCTTTTTTTTTTTCAAAACAGGTTTATTGTTTTAACATATAAGAGAAATATCATAACAATTTTATACAAGTAATTAAAAATAGGTATTATTATAATATTCAACAAAACAACTAAAGTATTTACAAAGACATCCACTACAATCAGATCAATTATTTAAACTAAAATACCATGCTATTGAAATTAAAATTTTTTTAACAAATTTTGTAAATTATCCCATACAATAAAATAAGATGTTTTTCTATTTGTTCTAGTCCTAATTGTGTTTATTTCCATATGGCACACTATATTCATAACATTTTTAAATTCATTGAACGAAGGAGGTGTATCTGAAATCCAATTTCTAGTTATTGTTTTCCTAGCCACTGCTAGAATAGACCATAACAAGGGAAGCTTAACCGTTTTAACACTTTGAGGTACAGGTGTGTTGAATAATATAAGAGATTTAGAAATAATGAAATTATCTGTAAAAAGAGCCTGCAAAAATTCATTAATTGACTTCCAGTATTCTTTCAATTTTATACAGTCATAAAACATATGAGCCCAGTCAGCATTAATTTCTACATTACATCTCTTACATAGATTATCTTTATTATTTATTTTATTCATCATCAAAGGTGTATAAAAAGATCTATGTAAAAATTTCCATGTATAAAGTCTCCAGACAATGGAAGACGTAGTTCTATAAGCAGATTCCAATATATATTGTTTATCTTGTTGATTTGGTGGGTCCCCATTAATAGAAGTGAAATAATTCCAGTATGAATCTACACTGTAAAAAGTTTCTTGCCTGATAACTTTATGTATGTATGAAAGTTTACCTTTATCAGAAACTTTATGTTGTAAATTTAATATCAAGTAATCAATCAGTGTTGGAATAGATTCTTTAACAGTTATAGACATTAAATCTATTTTATTAATGAGATGTTGTCTAAAGGTCTGAACCTCTAACCAGCAAGTTTCTCTTAGATCAAATTCTTGTTTTAAGAAATCTAGATTTTTAACTTTATTATCAGATAGCAACTGATACCAGTACTTTAGATCATTATCTATAGCTAAATGAGTTCCTTCAGAAGTAGATGACAAAAGCATACCCTGAGTATACATTATAGGAAATACAATAAAATTCCATTCCCTATACTTAGGGTGCATGAATATAAAGTTACGATAACTAATAATAATATTTAATGGGTAACAAACCATATGTTTAGGTGTAATAGGTGAAGTACAAAATTCCTTTAGTAACCATAACATGGAGTTATTTACAATCATATTTTTATGTGTTAAGGAGATTTTCATGAAGTGTATACTAATTAGCTCCCAATAATCTTTCCATTTTGTGACATATAACTGATCTATTAATAAAGTAATAACTTTTACAATAGAAGAGATAGTATATAAATTAAAGTCTGAAAAGAAATACCCCTTGAGACCAGCTATTAGTATGTTTCTTTAATGCAATCCTAGGTCTATTAGGTGCCCATAAGAAATTTAACATTAGTGTGTTCAGTTTCTTGATAATTATTTTTGTAGGTGGAAGTATTATTGATTGTATTAAGTATAAAATCTTGGGGAATATTATCATTTTAATAATTGTAAGTCTCTTCTCCATAGTAAAAAACATATTATTCCAGGTATTAAAAAGATTTTGTATATTAAGAAAACAGGTATTATAATTATTATATACAATAGATTTAATATCTTTAGATAGTATTATACCTAAATAAGTTATCTGACCTGAATTGGGTACATATTTAGTAAAATCACTAATGAGAATATTTTTTCATGTATATATAGGTAGTATTTTAGTTTTTTCTTCATTGAATATTAAACCAGAAATACTTTTAAAATTCATCATGTTATCAAATAGAGACTGTATAGAAGAATTAGATCCTGCTGATGTAATTAGAACATCATCTGCAAAAAGTTGAATTTTGGATGTTGTATTTTCATCTATTTCAAAACCCTCTATGTCAGTACTGTTTCTGATCAAATTAGCCCAAGGCTCCATTACTAAAGTGAATAATAGTGGAGAAAGTGGACATCCTTGTTTTGCACCTTTAAGAATGGGTATTTTTTGTGAAACATATGTTCCTACCTTAATATAAGCCAACATTCCTTTGTATAAATGTTCAATTAGATTTACAAATGCATCTGAGATGTTTGTGCACTTCATTAAGGTAAACAGATAGTCCCAACTTACTGAATCAAATGCTGAACTTATATCAAGACTAATAAGTGTTAAATCTTTCTTTTTCCTATTTGCAAAATCTATTAATGTTAAAGTTCTTCTTATATTATCAAAAGTATTTCTATTTACAATGAAGCCTGTCTGATCTATATCTATAATGCCGGGAATGATTGTCTTCAATCTATCAGCAAAGATATTCATAAACATTTTATAATCAACATTAAGTAATGAGATGGGCCGATATGAAGAACATCTAGTTGGATCTTTATTAGGTTTTAAAATTGGCGAAATAAATGTATATTGCAAAGATGGGGGGGTTATTAACTCAGTTTGGGCCAAAATAAAAATCTTATGTATTAATGAATATGTATTTTTAGAAAGGAGTTTATATATCTCTGGTATAATACCATCATTACCCGGTGCTTTGTTTGATTTAAGCTTATTTATTTGTGTAATAACTTCTGTATATGAAATACTCTTGTCCAATAGTTTAATCTGTTGTTTATTAAGCTTTTTATTCATATTTGTGGTTATAAACTCCTTTATTTTATCTTTAGGTTCCATGTTAATATTATTATGGTTAATTTTGTGAAAGTGATTTCTAAATTCATCTAGTATTTCTGGTATACTAGAAACATTCTTCTTTTTCCTTAGAGAAAAGATTTCTTTGATATGGTTTTGTTTATTCAACCTTTTTGTTTTATTTTTAAGTCTATGTAAGTATTTGGGGCTTATTGAATAAGACAAAAACTTGTATTTCTCTAAAGTTATTTTAACTTTATGAGTTAAAATTTCTTTGTATTTCTCATTTAGTTTGTTTATTTCTTCAATAACTTTCTTGTCCATAATATTTTCTTTATTATTATGTTTATAAGAGTCTAATTTACTTTGAATATCTAACAATTCCTTATCCCAAGATTTCCTTTTATTATTATACCATCTGATACTTTGTCCATATAGATATGATTTTAAAGCATCTCAAACATAAACAATGGAGACTTCAGGAGTGTTATTTATGTCTAAAAAATGTTTTACTTCTGAAAGTATATATTCTTTATAGTCTTTTAGTTGAGTTAAGTATGCTGGTATCCTTTTGATCTGAACATTATGAGTATATTTTATCATGAATTCAAAAACAATTGAATTATGATCAGATATAGGACATGAAATGATTTTGGAATTAATTAAATCTGTTACCATCTGGTTAGAAATAAAGACCCTATCTATTTTTGAATAAGTTTTGTATCTGTTAGAAAAAAGGTGTATGGTAATGATTTTGAATCTATCTGATTATTAATATCATTCAAATGATAAGAATTAGCAAAATCCTTTAAATGTTTTGCATTAGATGTAATTCTTCTCTTTCCTACAGTGGTAGTATCACTTTCATGTAGTATACAATTAAAGTCACCAGCTAAAATAATATCTCCTATAGAGAATGATATGATCTTATCAAGATGATGTTTCACTGTATTAATACCAATTCCAGGTATCCAATATACATTAATTAAAGTGTAAGTCTTCCCATTAATTTGTATTGTAACCATACAAAACATTCCTTTGTCATCCTGATAAGACTTAATGGTTTTAGGAATGGGCATACTTTTATTCCATAAAATAGCCACTCCTCTTTTTTTCTGAGTGTGCTCTGAACTAACCAATACTGTATATTTGTTTGTGGCTAGTTTATCAATATCTTTTTTCAAGAGATGGGTTTCTTGTAGGAAGAATGCCTTCTTGAAGACATGCTGCACCAATACCATACTTTGAAGCATCACATGAAAGAGGTACAGGCTTGTGAACATCATAATATCTCAATGTGGATGGATTGGCAATTTTTTTTCTTCAGAAAATCAAATGTTCCTTGGTGTTGTTCCAACCAGGACCAGTTAACATTTTTTGTGTGTCAACTCAGCGGTGCTGAAAGCTCACTCAAGTCTGTGATGAACTTTCCTAAATAGTTGACCACACCAAGAAAATGTTGTAAAGATGTGACACTTTCTGGAACTGGCATCTCAAGAATTGCTGCTTCCTTAGATGGATCTGGTTGTAAGCCAGAAATGGTAAAAAAAATGTCCCACATAAGTAACTTCTTTCAGTTTGAATTTGCATTTCTGAGGATTCAGTTTAAGATTTACTTCACATGCACGGTCTACAACTTTCCTGAGATTTATATCATGTTTGTCTTCACCATTGCCCCCAACAATAATGTCATCTACTATAATAGCACATGGGTAAGCAGAAAGAATTTGCTCCATTACACGTTGAAATACTTCACTGGCAGAATTTATCCCAAATGGCATCCTCAAAAATGTGTATCTGCCAAATGGTGTACTGAATGTAGTTAACAATGAAGATTTGTGATCCAGAGAAATTTGCTAGAAAGAACTTTTTGCATCTAAACTGTACAAATAGTGGCATTTGGCATAACAGCGGCTACTTCTTCTACTGTATGCATCAGATGATGAGGATGCTTAACTGCTTTGTTTAAATCTCTTGGATGAACATATATTCAAATATCATCTGAGCTTTTCTTATGAACTACAGCCATGGAGGATACCCTTTCAGTTGATTGTTCTACTGGAGTAAGGACACCTAAATTCACCATGTTGTCTAGTTCTGTTTTTACTTTATTCTGCATTGCTACTGGAATCTTCCATGCTGGTCTGACAATTGGGCTTACTTCATGGTTTAACTTCATGGAATTTGTCACTGGAAGTTTTCCAAGCTTGTCTTTGAAAATATCAGCATATTCACTAAAAATACTTTGTGTAAAACTATCGTGGTTGTTCATATTTAGATGGTGGACCTCTTCATTAAATGAAATCAGTCCCATTCTCAAACTGTCTTTGAGGCCTAACAGTGACTGCATATGTCTTTTGACTACTCAAAACTGGAAGTCATAGCTGTTTCCAGCAGAATGGCATGTGAGAACTACTGCACCATCAGTTTGAATCTCTTCACCACCATAAACATATAGTTTTGCACACTTTGCTGAATCAAGTTTCTCACCAGCTTATACTTTGGCAAACATCTGTGCTGATATAACTTTGCACTTGGATTCAGTGTCTACTTTAAGCTCTACAGGTTTCCCATTAATTTATACAGTACAAAATATTTCACTCTTGGCTGCCAACTAATAGTCGACTGTAGTAACTATTTCATTGATCACATAGAAACCATCAACATAAAAAGCTTGCTCACAGCTCTCTATCTCATCTACTTGCTTATTCAGATGCTCTCTTTTAATAAAAGATTGTGCCACTTTAGACTTGCAAAGCCTTTTGAAATGATTCCACTTTTTACATTTGTGACATTGCTGACCCAAAGCTAAGCACTTTTCCCATTTAGATTCATGACTGCCTCCACAATTGCAACAGTTAACAATAAGGTTGGCTGTGGCAGCCTTCAGTTTATATTTCTATTTCATCTTAACTTCCTGCTGTGCACTTTCAATATTCACACTATCAGATACTGCAGACATGCTTTTCTCATTCGTAAGCATATCTGTATGCTTTTCTGTAAGCTCATGTATTTGACAAATCTCTATAGCTTTGCTCAGTGTTAAATCACTATCTCTAAGCAAAATCTTTCATACTTCATCATTATTATCAGCACACACAAGCCTGTCTTTTATCAACTCATCTCTCAGACTACCAAATCTGCACATTTTTGCTTTATTTCTTAAGTCCATAATATATACTGCTACAGTTTCACCAGGCTTTTGACTTTGTGTGTAAAAAATGTGTCTTTCCATTATAATATTCATTTGAAGGTTACAAATCTGTCTAAATTTATGTTGTAAGCACTCAGGGTCTTCCCACGTTTCAGCCTGTATCACAATATGGTGGTTCTCCCCCTCCCCTGCATACACAACAGGTGCATACACAAATGAACGTTTCCTCTCAGTGGCTTCTGAGCCAGCTAAATTGAGGAGCATAAATGCTCTTGTATGTGCGTCTTTATCAGAAAATGCAGCCTGTATGAAAATATCATATTCTTGCTCAAACACTCGCCAGTTCTCAGTAATATTATTATCAAACACAAGCGGTCTATCTCTGCGAAATCCCACTGCCATATCAACAAAATTCATTTAAATATAAGCATAGACCAGGTACTTGTAATTATGCCCACCTGTGCAACAATCTCTCTGAAACTGCTTTATTTTAACTCTGCAAACACTGTGAATACTCCGGACAGTTTGGATACTTTGAAAAGTTTTAGTTATAACAAAACAGTAATCGAATAGGTACAATTCACAAAACTACTAGGAATTACTATTGGCAACAAACTCTCCTTTGAACAAAATATATTGAACACGATAAAGAAGACCCATTTCAAACTAGGCAAATTATAGGGTCTATATTATCATATTGCACGCTCAGAAGAGTGAATGACAGATAATCGACCCCATGTAAGTGAAAGCTTACAACGTTGAAACTTCAGAACAGCGATTATTTTCCAATGGAAAACAATCGCTGTTCCGGAAAAAAAAAAACAGTAAAACATTACTTAACGTGGGAGGCTTCACCCTCCACACCCCCCCCTACTTAAATATACCAACTCCGAGATCGCACTACAGTGCCGAAAGGCAAAGTAGGGAAAGAGGCCAAACAAATTCTTTCCCAGGGAAAGAATTTACTGAAATGCCGCTTCACTATTTTGCCTTTTCGCGCTTTATTGTTCAACAAAGACGCATTTGACAACCTGCATCTGCGACAGCGTAATAGGGAACCAAATTATACCGGCATAAACTATACCTTGATAAACAAACTAGGAACAAACTAACAAATACTTTGCTCATTCCATCTCTCATGTACGGTAATCCCATTTTCACCAACCTCCATGCATCACTTAGTAGTACGCTACAACAATGCTGCCATAAAATAGCAAAATTTGCATCAAACTTGCCCACCCGCTCACATCACTGTATCGCCCTCTCAAACCTCGCCTGGCTAGAATTCCACCACTACCTCCAATTCACTCAACTCTCTATGGCCCATAAGTTAATTTTTCAACCCGATAGCTGCCCCGCTCTCCAATCCATCTTACACACATATATCCCCTACTTGATCCCTCTGCTCTTCTGAGAAAACCCTATTAAATGTAGCCAAACCCAATAAGAGAGCAGGAGGATCCCTATATCCATATATTGCCACACTATGGAATACCCTCCCCTCAAGCATTACCCAGCTAGACTCCCCAAAGCCCTTTAAAACTGCACTAAAGACCTACTTGTTACAAAATCCAAGCTGTACATGTAATATACAGTGTAAAACCCCTTAAACAGATAACCGACTAAACAAAAACCCTACCATGTAACACCTCTCATTTCATCTTTACTCAAGTAATAGAAGACCTTATTATTTGTCCATCACAAAGTATATAATTTCTGTGTTGTAGTTTTTTTTAACTGTAATTTTAAAGCTTACTGAATAATGTATGTAACATCTGCTTTGCAGTTGTATAGTTTTCTGTAGCACTCACACTCACTTGTTTTGTTTTTGTTTTGTTTTAAAACTCCGGATCCTTATCTCCTCAGATCTGTAATCGAACTGTATAAGTTTTGTTGTATTGTTAATTGTGGAGCTTTTCTCCCCGGGCCTCCACTGAAAATGGGTCCAGTGCCCAGTGGACTTTCCTGGTCAACAAAATAGGTTCATAGGTTCATAGGTTTATACTAGGCTGTCTGCCCTAAGGCATTTATAAGCCTAGCCCAAATTTTTGTGGCTTACGCCACCCCTTATATGAAAAAATACTGTGCCCATTAGTTTGTTGTGCCTCTGTCCAGCAGTGACACAGAGATGATTCCCGGGATAAACCTACGATCTCCCATCCGCAGGTCTAGATTTCTCTTGAACAGAGTCAGCGAGGTGCTCTGCCTCACATGAACTGGGATTTTATTCCACAGCATAGGGAGTCTCTGAGTGATAAATCTATCCCTCCAGCACGTCCTATTTATATCCGTGCTAAGGTTTAAGTCGCTTGCTCTAGTGGTTTTGGTGGATTTGGATTTTTTGAGGTGGAGCATGTCCATTAATTCCGGGTTGGACATGGCCTTGTATGTCAGGCACATGTCACCTCTGAGCAGACGGTATGCGACTGAATAGAGATGGAGTTTCTTCAATCTGGCAGCATATGACAGATTTTGGAGTCCCTTTATCCTTTTGGTGAGGAACTTTTGGGGTCCCTCCAATTGCTGCAGATGTCGGGTGAGATACATCCCGAATGGGGCATTGTACTCGATCATTGGTCTGATAAGTGAAGAGTACAGGGGAACAATAACCTCACTAGATCTGGATGTGAATCCCTTCATGATCAGGTGGGCAATGTAGAAGGTCTTTCTAACCACTTTAGCAATGTGAGTGTCAAAAGAAAGGCCACTGTCAACCTGGGTCCCCAGGTCCCTGATAACCTCTTCTGTGCTTAGTGGATTGCCACCTATATGGTAGCTTGGGGTTACCTTGTTTTTCCCGAAGGGTATGACTATACATTTTTGGCGTTTAACTTCAGGCCATGGCTCTGGCACCAGCTATCTGTTTCCGTGAGTCCCTTCTGAAGGATATCCGTGTCTGATGCACTTTCCACTATGGCGCCCAGTTTGCAGTCGTCTGCAAACTTTGTCAGCCAAAGTCCTCCTATGTTGGCCTGTACTTCTGAGAAGTAGATGCCAAACAATAGGGGCCAAGGACCGAGCCCTGTGGGACACCACTTGTGACCGGCTTGGAGTCTGACACAGCGCCAGCAACTCTAACCCTGTGGGTTCTGTCCTTAAGCCAGTTTGCAACCCATCTTGTGACATATGGGTTTACATTTAAGCTGGTAAGTTTTTCTACAATACCCGAGTGGGGTATTGTGTCGAAAGCCTTTGCAAGGTCAAGGTAGGCTGTATGGACTGCCTTTCCTCATCAATGGCCTTAGTGACTGTTTCGAAGAAGTCGACCAAGTTCAAAAGGCATGATCTTCCCTTGACAAAGCCAAACTGGGTCGGGTCCAACGTCTGCAAGTCCCTATATCTTTGTTTATGAGCTCCATTATGATCCTCTCCATAGCTTTGCAGACTAGACTTGTTAAGCTTATGGGGCGTAATTACCAGGGTCCGTAGGCGCCTTTGTGGAGTGGGACAACAGTTGCCGTACGCCACTCCTTGGGCACATATCCTGTGGTAAGGCTGAGATTAAACAGCTGCCTTATGTGCGGGTTTAATTCCTCATTTAGCTCGTGTAGCACACAGCCGGGGACACCATCCGGTCCCATTGATGCTGTGTTTTTAGCTTTAGAGAGAGCAGCTTTCACCTGCGCATTTGAGATGTCCGGGAGGCTACACTCGGCTGGGATAGTTATCTCTCCTTTAGGGGGGGAGAGGGGGGTGAAGTTTGCACTGAACCTGTCTGCCAGTATGTTGGCAATGTCTGTGGGTTCAGTGATTAAAAGCCAATAAATAAGCAAATAAATAATGTGAAAAAGTCATACATTGCAAAAAATTCAGACATTTTAGCCTTTTCGTACATTTTAAACACTTCAAAAATTATTTCGAACACTTTTATCAATATGTGGCTATTTCAGACATTTTGTTTATCCTGGTAATTATTTCAAACATTTTGAATGTTTCATCACAAATTCGGAAACTGAAAAATCATTTAAATGAGTTTCAGTACCTTTGAATAACCACTGATCTGTTTGCAAGTTCACTCTTCTATATTTCTCCACTTGTTCCTTCGTGCCTCATGGTTTGCGAGCTGCTTCAACTTCGGATCCCACTTCTGAAACCATGTTGCATGTCTCATGTATTCAAATGAGGCACTGAGGCTAGGTATGTATTCAAGTTGTTTATTGTACATAAACACATCAGAAGTTGTAACTGGAACAAATTCTTTTAACTTCATAAACTAACTAACTGACTTGTTACTTCAAATACTCTCATAGGTGCATCTCCATACATGCCTGCACTCACTCTCACTGACTATACAAAATGGCACTGATCCTGCACATGCTCAATAACTTACATACACATGCTATCTACCTACAGTGGCTAACTAGGTTCAATGTACACACTGATCTACATTATTTGTGCCCAACTCATCAAGTTTTCTACATCAAAATGATATTTTTACCAACTATACACACTGGTCAGGTTCACAAGTTCATAGGTGTATACCACGCTAACGAATGAATGTATGTCTAGCCACACTTTTCAAATGTATCCCACCCTTTATGAGCCTTAGAAGTTATTTTAAAGGCTATATTTAAGTTAGGGCAAGATTTACAGGGTACCTCTGTCCATTAGAGACATATGTGCTAGACCTGGAACATATTTCCAGTGTCTCGTTCACTGATCCAGGTTACTCTTGATTAGAGTTAGAGAAGAGTTCTGCTGAACATGGATGGGAAGCCTCTTCCAGAGAAGGGGAATTCTATGAGACACATACCACTAAGACAAGTTTATAATGTCATCAAGAGTCTGCATGTGTCAGGCTTTGCTGAGGTAGCGTTAGTGTGTACAATGATAAATGCTAGGTCTAACAGAGCAATTCAATTTTTTAGACCATGTTAGTGAAATATTTGGATGTGTGTGTGTGCTTGTGAGTGTGTATGTGTGTGCAGCAAGTATTTTGCAGATAGGTTTGGAATGAGTGAGAGTGAGTGGTCAAAATATTGGTATGGATTTGGTTGCATAGTGTGAGTGGTCAAACACATGCAGTATATGTGTAAGGTTGTTTTGTGTGGCTGAAAGTGTGCTGCAGTAAAGGGTATGTCAAATGTACAATGTGTGTGTGTGTGTGTGTGTGTGTGTGTGTGTGTGTGTGTGTGTGTGTGTGTGTGTGTGTGTGTGTGTGTGTGTGATGTGAGTGCATGTATGTGTGTGTCTGTACATACATGCTCGTGTGGTGTGAGTGCATGTGTCTTGGTGTGAGAAGTTGAAAGTGTATTAGAGTAAATGGTCAGAAGAATGAAACTGTATGTTAAGTAATTTTGATGCAGATTGACTGATTCATCTGACTGAAGGACAGTATATAAAATAGCTGTTTGTGTGAGTCAGTGTCCCAAACAGCACTTACTCCAAGTCCAAACTCAGAGTTGTTTATATAGGTTTTGGGAGGACAGGGGGGCTGTTCCTTATATGTGCATGTGTGTGTGTGTGTGTGTGTGTGTGTGTGTGTGTGTGTGCATGCGCACGTATGTGCATGTCTGTCTGTGTGTGTGTGTGTCTGCGTGTGTGTGTGCGTGTGTGTGTGTGCACGGGCGGGTGCGCTCCCGTGTGTGTAGGCACACTTCTTGTGTGTTTTGTGGGTTGTAAGCTTGATTAGCACATGAGCAAAGGAGTAAATTTGTTTCATTTTTTTTCTTCTTTTTAATGATATAATAATTAACTAGCATATGCTACACCTGTTTTAGACCTAATCCAGTAATTTTGTTTCTGTGTCTGATTTTATATTTCAGCTGCATCCTGGCGTAACAGTAGTTGTGCATAACAAGGAAACACATTCATTAACAATCTGTGATGGCATTATGTCTTTCGTCAGACCCACATGATGCCTTTCCTTCTACTGAAATAACGTACACTAAGGAAATGCATATTATATGTTGCTGCATGTCTGTTGACTGAAAGGCATTTGAATTTTAGCACATTTTAGCACATTCCAACTTGCATTGAGAATATGAGGATGTTATGGTAGAGAAATGACTTATCATGCACTGTACGTTTGGAGAATAAGTTTTACTGATGAGTGGTGAAGCCACAAGTCAGAAAAGGCATTCCCTAATCTTATTTTATAGCGCACCCCCTTCAGGCACTTCATACATTCGATCTATCCATTTTCTTATATTTCTCTGCTGTGGTTTTAATGTGTCCCATTCATTTCAGGTGGGTACATAATGGCATACTTTGCTTTCTGAAGAGGGCTTTTACATAGGTTACATGGGTATTTGTGACTGGCATATAAACAAGGACTTTATGTCGGTTACATAGGTATTGTGACTGGGTCATAAACAGGACTTTTGCATAGATATTTCTTACTGGGATATAAACAGGACTTGTACATAGGTTACATAGCTATTTGTGACTTGGATATAAACTGGGCTTTTACATAGGCTACATAGATATTTGTGACCGGGATATAAATGAGACTTTTACATAAGCTGTATAGGTATTTTTGACATAGTTATAAAGAGGACTTTTACATAGGTTGCATGGATATTTGTGACTGGGATATAAATGGGACTTTGCATAAGTTACATAGGTATTTGCGATGAGGTTATAAACAGGACCTTTACATATGTTACATAGATACATGTGACTTGGTTATAAACAGTAGTTGTATATAGGTTACATAGGTATTTGTGACTGGGTTAGAAACAGGACTTTTACATTTTATTTATTTATTTATTATTTACTGACATTTGATTACAGGGAAAGTCTGACTGGGTAGAAGCCCATTTTTGTCAAAGGCCCCAGGGGAAAAGCTCCACATTATTACAAAACATTTTATAGGATCATTGGATAATAGCAGGTTGCTAGGCTATTGACCCTAAAGTCTCTACAAGCCTAGGCATGTTATACCCTTGTTCCCTTACGGACAAAGATATATAGTCTATGTCTGCATGCAAATCTAAGATCAGCACCAGCTGCCCCCATCTAACAGGGGCATAGGTAAACCCCCCAGTGCCCCATCTAACAGGGGCATAGGTAAACCCCCCAGTGCCCCATCTAACAGGGGCATAGGTAAACCCCCCAGTGCCCCATCTGACAGGGGCATAGGTAAACCCCCCAGTGCCCCATCTAACAGGGGCATAGGTAAACCCCCCAGTGCCCCATCTAACAGGGACATAGGTAAACCCCCCAGTGCCCCATCTAACAGGGGCATAGGTAAACCCCCCAGTGCCCCATCTAACAGGGACATAGGTAAACCCCCAGTGCCCCATCTAACAGGGGCATAGGTAAACCCCCAGTGCCCCATCTAACAGGGGCATAGGTAAACCCCCAGTGCCCCATCTAACAGGGACATAGGTAAACCCCCCAGTGCCCCATCTAACAGGGACATAGGTAAACCCCCAGTGCCCCATCTAACAGGGGCATAGGTAAACCCCCCAGTGCCCCATCTAACAGGGGCATAGGTAAACCCCCAGTGCCCCATCTAACAGGGGCATAGGTAAACCCCCAGTGCCCCATCTAACAGGGACATAGGTAAACCCCCCAGTGCCCCATCTAACAGGGACATAGGTAAACCCCCCAGTGCCCCATCTAACAGGGGCATAGGTAAACCCCCAGCGCCCCATCTAACAGGGGCATAGATAAACCCCAGTGCCCCATCTAACAGGGGCATAGGTAAACCCCCCAGTGCCCCATCTAACAGGGGCATAGGTAAACCCCCCAGTGCCCCATCTAACAGGGGCATAGGTAAACCCCCCAGTGCCCCATCTAACAGGGGCATAGGTAAACCCCCCAGTGCCCCATCTAACAGGGACATAGGTAAACCCCCCAGTGTAAATCTATGGTTTCCCATCCAATTGTCCAGGTTATGCTTAAATAGGGTCATTGAGGAGCTGTTTTACATGAATTGGGAGTTTGTTTCAGAGGAATGGCAACCTCTGGGAGACATGTCTGTCTCTCCAGCATGTCCTGTTAATAATGCAGGCTAGGTTAAGATCCATAGAGCGAGTGAATTGTGTCCCATCGGATTTGCAGATGTGCAGCAGCTTCATCAAGGCAGAGTCTGAAACTGCTCTGTAGGCCAGGCAGAAGCCACCTCTAAGCACTCTATATGATACTGAGTATAGTGATAGGGCCTTCAGTCTATCCATGCAGGTCATGTTAGTGATAGGGCCTTCAGTCTAACCATGCAGGTCATGTTAGTGATAGGGCCTTCAGTCTAACCATGCAGGTCATGTTAGTGATAGGGCCTTCAGTCTAACCATGCAGGTCATGTTAGTGATAGGGCCTTCAGTCTATCCATGCAGGTCATGTTAGTGATAGGGCCTTCAGTCTAACCATGCAGGTCATGTTAGTGATAGGGCCTTCAGTCTAACCATGCAGGTCATGTTAGTGATAGGGCCTTCAGTCTATCCATGCAGGTCATGTTAGTGATAGGGCCTTCGGTCTATCCATGCAGGTCATGTTAGTGATAGGGCCTTCAGTCTAACCATGCAGGTCATGTTAGTGATAGGGCCTTCAGTCTAACCATGCAGGTCATGTTAGTGATAGGGCCTTCAGTCTAACCATGCAGGTCATGTTAGTGATAGGGCCTTCAGTCTATCCATGCAGGTCATGTTAGTGATAGGGCCTTCAGTCTAACCATGCAGGTCATGTTAGTGATAGGGCCTTCAGTCTAACCATGCAGGTCATGTTAGTGATAGGGCCTTCAGTCTATCCATGCAGGTCATGTTAGTGATAGGGCCTTCAGTCTAACCATGCAGGTCATGTTAGTGATAGGGCCTTCAGTCTATCCATGCAGGTCATGTTAGTGATAGGGCCTTCAGTCTAACCATGCAGGTCATGTTAGTGATAGGGCCTTCAGTCTATCCATGCAGGTCATGTTAGGGATAGGGCCTTCAGTCTATCCATGCAGGTCATGTTAGTGATAGGGCCTTCAGTCTATCCATGCAGGTCATGTTAGTGATAGGGCCTTCAGTCTAACCATGCAGGTCATGTTAGTGATAGGGCCTTCAGTCTATCCATGCAGGTCATGTTAGTGATAGGGCCTTCAGTCTATCCATGCAGGTCATGTTAGTGATAGGGCCTTCAGTCTATCCATGCAGGTCATGTTAGTGATAGGGCCTTCAGTCTAACCATGCAGGTCATGTTAGTGATAGGGCCTTCAGTCTAACCATGCAGGTCATGTTAGTGATAGGGCCTTCAGTCTATCCATGCAGGTCATGTTAGTGATAGGGCCTTCAGTCTAACCATGCAGGTCATGTTAGTGATAGGGCCTTCAGTCTATCCATGCAGGTCATGTTAGTGATAGGGCCTTCAGTCTATCCATGCAGGTCATGTTAGTGATAGGGCCTTCAGTCTATCCATGCAGGTCATGTTAGTGATAGGGCCTTCAGTCTAACCATGCAGGTCATGTTAGTGATAGGGCCTTCAGTCTAACCATGCAGGTCATGTTAGTGATAGGGCCTTCAGTCTAACCATGCAGGTCATGTTAGTGATAGGGCCTTTAGTCTAACCATGCAGGTCATGTTAGTGATAGGGCCTTCAGTCTATCCATGCAGGTCATGTTAGTGATAGGGCCTTCAGTCTAACCATGCAGGTCATGTTAGTGATAGGGCCTTCAGTCTATCCATGCAGGTCATGTGTTGTAGAAATACCAAACCAACAGGCTAAAATCCAGGAGCTTTAATAGATGTATCCAAAAGAGTGGTAATCGCTTTCACGGTGACCACACCGTTTCATCAGACAACATTAACTAAGAAATACAAGACTTTTATGCAAAGTGTGACCAATAAAAAGCCCTTATGATGTCATCAAAAAGTTACAAATTTTTAAAAAAAAAAACATGCTGCAGAGGACATATTCATATATCATGAATAAAAACAGCTATAAAATGTATGCAAACATATTGCACTTATAAAACTATATATGAAAATAAAACATATTATTTATGTCTAAGTCTACGTCCTTTCAGGAAGGGTTTCAATGAAAAAAAAACATTTAGACCAGGTTTTTTTTTTGCATTCAACAATAAAATCCACTTCTGTTCTATAGTTTCAGTGTGTTTTTTAAAATCACCTCCTCTTAAATTAGCGTCTAAAACTTGCAATACAAAGAACCTAAATGAGTGTGTAGTACCATGGCTCATAATATGTACTGCTAAGGCATTACTTTCTTTTTTATTCTTTATGTCTCTCTGATGTTCAAGGGCCCGATCCTTAAAGGGTCTATTTGTCTTGCCAACATAAAATGCATGACATAGTTGACAGAAAGAAAAATATACACGATTACACGTTTTGCAGTCAGCATAACAATCAACATTAATTGTGAATCTTAAAACTGTGTGTGTGTGTGTGTGTGTGTGTGTGTGTGTGTGTGTGTGTGTGTGTGTGTGTGTGTGTGTGTGTGTGTATGACAGGCAGGTAAAAATAAATTTACAGGCTGAACAACTTCTGCAAGGAAATGTACCAACCTGTCAGATAATGAGTTCCCTTTCTCTAGCATATTGGACTTATAACAAATATGTTGCTTGAGGGATTTGTTGTTTCTGAAAGAAAAATGTGGAGTACTTCCTATCTTGTCTTTTAACTCAGGTACACTGTTCAGTATCTTCCAGTTATTCTTTATAATGTCACAGTATGGACTTATATCACTAGAATATTGTAGAGGCACTCTAAAAATATTACTAGTAGAGTCCTGTTGCCGTCCTACTGTATGTGTGCTTGTAGTTGATTTAAAATAAGGCCTGCATCTCAATGAAAGTTTTTGTATCCTTCAAAATACTGTCACACAATTCTAATAGAGGGTGTAATGTATTCCTAAGCATGTAGTACATGGGATGACTGAGAAGGTTTCTTTTATGATATTTGATTTACTGATGACTGGTTTGATTAAAGAAGACCTTTTTAAGTTCTTGAATGTTGATCATCCTTTAACTCCCACAGTTTATGGCCTTCCCAAAATTCACAAAAATTGTGTTATTCCGTCTGTGAGGCCAATAGTATCAGGAGCTGGATGGTGCACTGAACCATTGTCTATTTATATAGAGAAGACATTACACCCTCTATTAGAATTGTGTGACAATGTTTTGAAGGATATGAAAACTTTCCTTGAGAGGTTGTATGATAGAATTTCAACCATCAATGTTAACTATATGTTTGTTGCACTTGACATAAGAGTCATTACTTACGGCCATCCCCAATGACTGGGGCATAAATAATGTAAGGGAATTCTTACATGGTAAGGAAGGCTTTTCTGATGATAACATACAACTTATATGTTCCCTATTAGAGATTGTGTTAGAGAATAATATTGTTCTATTTGAACAGGAATTTTTTCTGCAAAAGGTTGGCATGGCCATAGGCACTGCCTGTACCAATAGCTACGCTAACCTAGTTTTGGTGCAATGGGGACAACATCATTTATTGCCAAACAATAATGTATTTGCAGAGCACCATCTTTGGTATGTCCATTTTGTTGATGCTATTTTTATGTTATGGGGTGGCACAGCTGATGATTTGAACAATTTCATGAGGTACATGCATAGTACCTCTTCTTTTCTGAAATTTACCTGTGCACACTCTTTTGAACATTTACAATTTCTAGATGTCAAAATAGACACAGCAGACTTTGATTCTGTCCATAGCAGCCTATATAGAAAACCTA
This sequence comes from Protopterus annectens, assembly GCF_019279795.1. Classification (NCBI taxonomy): domain Eukaryota; kingdom Metazoa; phylum Chordata; order Ceratodontiformes; family Protopteridae; genus Protopterus; species Protopterus annectens. The sequence continues at coordinate 977,052,417 of NC_056733.1, read as the reverse complement.
CATGCAGGAATGCACTTTTACACAATAATAGTATGCATCCAAGGCATATAATGAGAAATATGCTTAAAGGACAGGTATAGAGAATACTTACGCTTCATAATGATGATACAGTTGCACACGAAGCTCTTGAATCTTTGAAAAATGATTTTTTAGAAAGGGGCTATCGAGAAATAGATACCTGCATCTCTGAAGCATGGAAGCAGAGATTAGATAGATGCAAGCCTTATTTTAAATCAACTACAAGCACACATACAGTAGGACGGCAACAGGACTCTACTAGTAATATTTTTAGAGTGCCTCTACAATATTCTAGTGATATAAGTCCATACTGTGACATTATAAAGAATAACTGGAAGATACTGAACAGTGTACCTGAGTTAAAAGAAAAGATAGGAAGTACTCCACATTTTTCTTTCAGAAACAACAAATCCCTCAAGCAACATATTTGTAATAAGTCCAATATGCTAGAGAAAGGGAATCCATTATCTGTCAGGATTCGTACATTTCCTTGCAGAAGTTGTTCAGCCTGTAAATTTATTTTTACCTATCATACACACACCCAGTTTTAAGATTCACAATTAATGTTTATTTTTATGCTGACTGCAAAATGAGTAACCTTGTATATTTTTCTTTCTGTCAATTATGTCATGCATTTTATGTTGGAAGACAAATAGACCCTTTAAGGATCGGGTCCTTGAACATGAGAGAGACATAAAGAATAAAAAAGATAGTAATAACTTAGCAGTACATATTATGAGCCATGGTACCACACACTCATTTAGTTTCTTTGTATTGCAAGTTTTAGACACTGATTTAAGAGGAGGTGATTTTAAAAAACATGCTGAAACTATAGAACAGAAGTGGATTTTATTGTTGAATGCAAAAAAAACACCTGGTCTAAATGGGTTTTTTCATTGAAACCCTTCCTGAAAGGATGTAGACTTAGACATAAATAATATGTTTTATTTTCATATATAGTTTTATAAGTGCAATATGTTTGCATACATTTTATAGCTGTTTTTATTCATGATATATGAATGTGTTTTCTGCAGTATGTTTTAAAAAAAATTGTAACTTTTTGAAGACATCATAAGGGCTTTTTATTGGTCACACTTTGTATAAAAGTCTTGTATTTCTTAGTTAATGTTGTCTGATGAAACGGTGTGGTCACCGTGAAAGCGATTACCACTCTTTTGGATACATCTATTAAAGCTCCTGGATTTTAGCCTGTTGGTTTGGTATTTCTACATTTATTTTATTCTTATTTTTGTCTTACCAACCTTCATCCTGCTACCATATATATTTTTTGCATGTGTTGTAGACCCTGAATTTCCTTGGTGAGAAACCTCTGAAGTCTCTCCAGTTCCTGTAGATGTCTGCTCAGGTACATACAGAAGGGAGCATTGTACTCTATTATTGGTTTGATGAGAGCGGAGTACAGGGGAGTTATAGCCTCCTTAAGTTTGGATACTATACCCTTGATTATGAAGTGTGCAATGTAAAAGGCCTTCCTTACTACTGTGGACACCGGATGATCAAAATTAAGGCTGCTATCAACTTGTATTCCTAAATCTCTCACCACTGGGTTTTAACTTAGGGGGATAGTATTAATATTGTAATTAGCAGGGGTTTCTCCTTTGCCAAAGGGGATAATAATGCATTTTTGCATTTTATTTAGGTTCATAGGTTCATAGGATGATACTTGGCTATTAGCCTGGAGGCCCTTATAAGCCTAGCCCAGAATTTCACCCATGTTCCCACAAAGTCAGCGCCTGTTTTCCCTGTCCAGCAGGAAAATAGGTGGGATCCCAGAGGTAAATTTTCTGTTTCCCATTCAGTCATCCAGGTTCCTCTTAATGAGGGCTAGTGAGGTACTCTGTGTTACATGGAGAGGGAGTCTATTCCACAGATGGGTGAGTCATTGGGACACAAATCTATCCTGCCAACAATTTGTATTAATGTCACAGACCAGGTTGACACCTTGCGTGGGGGTTGTGCAAGTGGAGTTTGACTTATGTATGAGACTGAGTAGATGGACAGGGCCTTTATCCTATCTGTATAGGATACGTGTTTGAGACCCTGGATTTTCCTGGTCAGAAACCTCTGTGGTCTCTCCAAATGCTGCATGTGCTTGGCAAGGTAAACACCGAAGGGGGCATTGTACTCAGTAATGGTTCTGATAAGGGAGGAGTACAGGGATGTTATGACCTCCTTATTCCTGGATAAAATACCCTTACTTATGAGGTGGGCCATGTAGAAAACCTTTTGTACAATGGAGGCAACATGCTGGTCAAAAGTCAGGTTGCTATCAACCTGGGGTGCCCAAGTCCATCACGACTGATTGCATGCTTAGTACGTTGTTATTAATGTGATAATTAGTGGTGCCACCTTTTTCCTTAAAGGGGATAATGATGCATTTCTTGGCATTCGGTTTGAGGCCATGCTTCTGGCACCAGTCATTAGTTTGGTTAAGGCTCTCTTAGGTTCATAGGTTCATAGGTGGGTATTAGGCTATCTTCCCTAAGGCATTTATAAGCCTAGCCAGAATGTGTTGGCTTTCACCATCCCCTTAGATTAGTTCCCTGTGCCTCTGTCCAGCAGAGCCACTGAAATGATCCTTGAGGTAAACTTTCTGTTTCTCATCCACTCGTCAAGGTTTCTTTTGAAGAGTGTTAATGAGGAGCTCTGCCCAATGTAGATTGGGATCTTGTTCCAAAGCATGGGAAGTCTCTGGGACAGGAATCTATCCCTCCAGCATGTCCTATTTATTGTTGTGGTGAGGTTTAGATCCCTAGAGCGGGTGGCTCGAAGGGATAAGGTTTTCTTTAGGTGGAGCATGTCCATCAATTCTGGGTTGGATATGGCCTTGTATGTCAGGCAGAGATCACCTCTGAGTAAGCGGTATGCAACCGAGTACAACTGGAGTTTCTTCAGTTGAGCTGCATAGGGCATCTGTTTGAGGCCATTGATCCTCTTGGAGATGTACTTCTGTGGTCTTTACAGCTGTTGCAGGTTTCTTGTAATGTACATCCCAAATGGGGCGTTTTACTCTCAGATGGTTCTGATGAATGATGAGTAGAGGGGCACAATGACCTCTTTTGATCTGGATGCGAACCCTTTTGTGATTAGGTGGGCCACGTAAAAGGATTTTCTAACCACTTTGGCAATGTGATTATCAAAGGTGAGATTACTATCTGCTTGGGTCCCCAGATCCCTTATTACGTCTTCCGTATTTAGGGGACTGCCACCTATGTGGTAGTTTGTGGGTTCTTTGTTTTTTCCAAAGGGGATGACTATGCACATTTTGGCATTTAGCTTGAGGCCATAATTTTGACACCAGGTATCCATCTCAGTGAGACCCTTTTGGAGGATGTCTGTGTCAGCCAGAGAGTCAATTATAGCCCCTAGTTTGCAGTCATCTGCAAACTTGGTCAGCCATAGTCCTCCTGTGCTTGCTTGTACCTCTGAGAGGTATATGCTGAACAGGAGGGGTCCTAGGACTGAGCCCTGGGGAACACCACTTGTAACCGGTTTAGAGACGGATCTAGCTCCCACAACTGTCACCATGTAGGTTCTGTCCATGAGCCAACTGGCAATCCATCTTGTGACATAGAGGTTTATGTTCAGGCTGGCGAGCTTGTCTATAATACCAGAATGGGGAATGGTGTTGAAGGCCTTAGCGAGGCCTAGGTAGGTTGTGTGTACCACCTTTCCCTTGTCTATAGCCTTGGTAACTGTCTCAAAGAAGTCCACCAGGTTTAGGAGGCATGATCTGCCCTTAACAAAGCCAAACTGGGTAGGGTCCAGTGTTTGGAGGTTCCCAATGTCTCTGTTAATGAGTTCCATGATGATGCACTCCATAGCCTTGCAGACCAAGCTAGTCAAGCTTATAGGGCGATATTTCACAGGATCTGTTGTGGCTCCACCTTTGTGGAGCGGAATAACCATTGCTGTGCACCACTCTATGGGTATGTAGCCTGTGGAGAGGCTAAGTTTACACAGCGTGTTTAGGTGAGGGGGTTAGTTCATCTTTGAGCTCATGTAGGACGCAGCCTGGGACATCATCCGGTCCCATTGATGCTGAGTTTTTGGCTTTGGAGAGGGCTGTTTCAACCTGAGTGTCTGTGATTTCAGGGACTCTACATTCTTCTGGTATGGTTATGGGCCCTTTTGGGGGTGGGAGGGTGAAGTTTGTGCTGAACCTGTCTGCCAGGATGTTGGTGATATCAGTCATTTCAGTGTATTTTGTGCCATTCTGCACTAACTCTGAGCAGATCTGAGCATTGCCAATTAGATTCTTGACATAGCTAAATAATGCCTTGCGGTTATCTTTGGAGTCCTTGGCAATTTTTCTTTCAAAGCTCGCCTTGGATGATTTTATGAGGGATCATAGTTTCTTGCTGATACTGATCAGAGATGTCTGACCTTCTTGGGATTTTACTCATTTCTGTACTAGTTTCCTCCTTCTATTGTATAGCTTGTTTATGGCAGGAGTCCACCAGACTGGTTTCCTTTTCTTGGAGGAGTGAGTCTTGGTTTTGCTTGGGATGGCACAATCTATGAATTCTTGTAGCTACCCATAGAATGCATTAGTAAAGGATTTTGCAGCTTGAACAGTGTTATCCTTCAGCATATCCACCTGGCCTTAAGTAACGTGAACTTTGCTTTTGAAAAGTTTTTCATGGTGGCTTTCTTGTCTGGGGGTGGGAGCGGAATATGGATATCCAAAGTGATTTGTTTACGGTCAGATCTAATCAGCGAGGGGTTGACCTCTGGTGTGGAACACTGGTCACCCATGTTGGTGATGACCAGGTCCAATATGTTGTCACCTCTGGTGGCAGTGTTGACCAGTTGAACCAGGGCATTTGAGTTTATAAATTCTAGGAAAATTTGGGCAAGGGAGTTAGTACTTGAGTAGTTCTCCCAGTTAATGCTTGGGTAATTGAAATCACCCAATATTAGGGTGTTGGTAGAACCTTTATATTTCCCAGTGTTTCCGGAAATGTGGAATGGGGGTCCTGGGACATGGTGGGTGATCTGTAGCAAGCTATAATTTGAATTGCAGTTTTGCCCATTGTTAGTTGCATGTGGATGATCTCTGAAGCATCGTGCTGTGCCACTAACCTGGAGGTGTGGGTATCCTTGATGAATATGGATACGCCCCAGCCTTTTGTATTTCGGTTTGAGTTCTGTGGCCAAAATGTATGGTATGAGTTGTAGCCTGGTAGTGCTGGGGTGCTCCCTGGAGCCTTAAACCAGGTTTCTGTTACTGCACATATATCAATTTTCTCCATACTGAGGAGTGCCTAGAGTGCATGCATTTTGAGGTTTAGACTTCTGGCATTGAGTAGCATTACCCTCAGTTTTTTGTTACTTGTCCTATTTACGGTGGTGGGTTTGTCTTTTGAGCCTTGCCTAAAAAAGGCACTATGGGGGGTCGCAAGAGCCTTGGCAAGTATTTGAAAGCCTAAGGGTGACAGGTGCAAGCCATCTCTAGTGAAACAGCGTGGCTTGTCGAGCATGTCATCCCAGGCAGACAGACACTGGATCCCCTTTGAATGACACCAGAAACTTAGCCAATTGTTGAAAATCGAGAATTTTTTCTTTATACTGTGGTATCATTCTTGGTGAGCGCAGGATGCTGCTCAGGGTCACGGTCATACCGGCCTGGGCTACATGATCAGAGAGCTCTTCCATGTCTCTTTTCATGTAGTCCAGGGAGGTAAGGCTCAGGTCATTCACACCAACATGGACAATGACAGAGTCATATTTGTACTTGTTCTGGAGTGACCTGAGTGCTTGTGTTATGTGGCGGATCCTGGCACCCAACAGGCAGCTAACAGTAACCTTCTCCTTATTCAGCCTAGTGAGTGGGATGTCAGTGTGCCTGACTATAGAGTCACCCATTACTAGTATATTGGGTATGTTATTTTGCCTTAAGGGCTGTAATTGCATGGCACACTGGTTTTGTGAAGTATGTATTTCATGGTTTGTGTTGGGGGAAGAGGTTGCTTGGATGTTTGCTTTGGAGGTCTCTGTTGGTTTTGTAGATTTTTATTTAGAGTCTCCAAGTATGTTTTCGTGTACTGTCCACCAGGAGGATGTTCACATCACTAGGGGAATTTATGACAGTGCCCAGCTTGCAGTCATCTGCAAACTTGGTCAGCCACAGACCATTGGTTTTGGCTTACAACTCAGAGAAGTATATCACAAATAGTAGAGCCCCCAAGACCGATCCTTGGGGTATGCCACTTGTTATGGGTCAACTATTAAAGGTGGCTTCCCCTATTTTGACTGAGTGGGTTCTATCAGTGAGCCAGTTAGCTACCCATCTGGTAACATATGGGTTGATGCCTAGCTGGGAGAGTTTATCTATTATGTCCAAGTGAGAAATAGTGTTGAAGGCTTTGGCTAGGTCAAGGTAGGTGGTGTGCACTGTCTTGCCCTCATCCATGGCTTTGGTTACTGTTTTGAAGAAGGTGACCAAGTTTAACAGGCATGATCTCCCTTTGACAAAACCAAACTGTGTGGGATCAAGCATTTGGAGGTTTCCAATTTCCTTGTTTATAAGGTCCTTGATAATACATTCCATGGCCTTGCAGATCAGGCTAGTTAGGCTGATGGGCCTGTAATTGCCTGGGTGAGTGGACACTCCACATTTGTGCAGAGGGATGACAGTGGCTGTCCTGCATTCTGCTGGGATGAAGGCAGTGCACAGGTTTTGGTTGAATATAGTGGTGAGTGGTGTTGAGAGCTCTTGCCTGAGTTCATGTTGGACACAGCCAGGGATGTTGTCGGGTCTCATGAAGGCTGTATTTTTTGCCTTTCAGATGGCATTAATGACCTGCTCCCTGGTGATGAGGGGAGGGGGGCAGGTGCTGGGGATGTCCTGGTTACTGATGGGACAACAGGGGGGGGTGAAGTTTTCATTGAACTTGTCTGCCAACAGGTTGGCTATATCTATGGTGTTTGTGTATGTGGTATTCTTGACCACCAATTCAGACCAGATTTGGAGTTACCTTTGAGATTGCGGACATATGTGAAGAAGGCCTTGTGATTGTCCTTAGTGGATGTGGCCAATTTGGACTCAAAGTTAGACTTAGAGGATTTTACCAGTGACCTTATTTGCTTGTTCAGACAAAGAAGAGATTGCTTCCAACTTGGCACCTGCTCCTTCTTGGTCCTGGACAGCAATTTTTTCCTTTCGTTACAGAGTCTGTTTATTGCTGCTGTCCACCAGACAGGTTTACTCTTCCTTGAGGAGGATGATTTAGTCCAGTCAGGTATTGCTGAGTCCATACAGCTATATAGGTACTCATATAGTTTAAGTCCATGTATTTGAAACAAGTCATTTGTCTGTGTAAGCCCATTTTGTAGTATGCTGACATCTTTTGGAGATTTGATGATTGCACCCAGTTTGCAGTCATCAGAAAATTCGGTAAGCCATATGCCATCTATTTTCACCTGGACTTCTGAAAAACAGATACCAAACAGTAGGGGGCCTAGCACAGATCCCTGTGTAACACACTGGTAACAGGTCTGCTAGTAGAGTTGGCATCCCAATTTTGATTATATGTGTCCTGTTTGTAAGCCAGTTGGCAACTCATCTAGTGACATAAGGGTTAATCCTGAGCTGGGTGAGTTTCTCAATGATGCCTGAGTGAGGAATTGTGTCAAAGGCCTTGGCTAAGTTGAGATAGGCAGTGTGAATTGTTTTGCCTTCATCCAGGGCCTTCGTGACATTCTCGAAGAAGAAGTCCACCAGGTTTAGCAGGCAAGATCTGCCCTTAAATGAAGCCAAACTGGGTTGCGTCAAGAGTTTGAAGGTCACCTATATCCTTGTTGATAACATCCATGATGATTCTGTCCGTGGCCTTGCAGATAAGGCTGGTTAGGCTTATAGGTCTATAGTTCCCGGGGTTGGTTGAAAGACCCCCTTTGGCAAGGGGATTACAGCTGCTGTTTTTCACTCAGCTGGAACAAAACCAGTGCTTAGACTAAGACTCCTTACAAAGCCATGTTTGACCCAGCTCTGTTAGAAATGCTGCATCTAAAGAAATCCCAGTCCCTCCACACTACACACTCCAGAGACCTCAACCTCATTACCACAACCAACAGAACAAGCTGGAGGGACAGGTTCATAACCCAGAGACTGCCCATGCTATGGAATAGACTTCCCATACATGTCAAGCAGAGAGCCTTACTGGCTCTCTTCAAGAGAAATCTTGATGAGTGTATGGGAAATACAAAAAATTCACCCCGGGGATCACTCCAATGGCTCTACTCAACAGAGGCACTGGGAACTAAGATCGGCTGACATGATGCCAGGGTAATCCTATGGCCTAGGCTGGTAAAGGCTCCAGGGTCATTAGCCTAGGACACACCTGTGAACCCATGACTCTAAGATTGAAGAGTGTGCTCAGCAGATCTGCTAACTCCTGTTTTAAACTATTTAATAAGCAGCCTGGGATGTTGTCCAAAGAGGCTGTGCTTTTGGCCTTGTAGAGTGCGGCTATGACCTTCTGTCTAAAGATACTAGGCAAAGGACTCATGACAGGTATGTCATGGGGTATGATTGGTGGGGACAGTGGAGTGACGTTTTCACCAAACCTGTCCACTAGCAGGTTGGCAATGTCCTCAGGTTGAGTATAAGTGGTACTGTCCACAGCTATTTCAGCACAAAACTGGGCCTTCCCTTCTAGATTTTGGACATAGCTAAAGAATGCTTTATGATTTTCCTTAGCTAGGGATGCTAATTTAGTCTCATAATTAGCTTTAGAGGACTTTACAAGATGTTTAATCTGCTTGATTATGCTTTGCAGGGGTTTCTTCCTTTTCTTGGACCATTCCCTTTTGTTTTTTGACAGCAGTTTCTTTCTCTTATTGTATAACCTATTTATGTTGAATGTCCACTGCGGTGGGTTATTTTTTCATGAGGATCTTGATTTGATCCATTCTGGTACGTCTGAGTCTATATATTTATATAGGTGCTTATACAGGGCATTTGTTTACATCTCAGTATAGGGGACATTGCTGTCAGGGTTGGCAGTCATCGCTCAGTAGGCTATAGTTTGCTTTGGAGAAATTTTTTAGCCTTTTTGCTCCTGAGGGTGGGTGAGGTACCATCTTTACTTAGAGCAAGACTAATTTATGATTGGACTTATGAGGAAGGGCCTCACACATGAGGTGGTGCAGCAATTCCCCCATGTTGGTGAGCCTCACACATGAGGTGGTGCAGCGATCCCCCATGTTGGTGAGCCTCACACATGAGGTGGTGCAGCGATCCCCCATGTTGGTGAACCTCATACATGAGGTGGTGCAGTGATCCCCCATGTTGGTGAGCCTCACACATGAGGTGGTGCAGCGATCCTCCATGTTGGTGAGCCTCACACATGAGGTGGTGCTGCGATCTCTCATGTTGGTGAGCCTCACACATGAGGTGGTGCAGTGATCCTCCATGTTGGTGAGCCTTACACATGAGGTGGTGCAGTGATCCCCCATGTTGGTGAGCCTCACACATGAGGTGGTGCAGCGATCCCCCATGTTGGTGAGCCTCACACATGAGGTGGTGCAGCGATCCCCCATGTTGGTGAACCTCACACGAGGTGGTGCAGCGATCCCCCGTGTTGGTCAGCCTCACATGAGGTGGTGCAGTGATCCTCCATGTTGGTGAGCCTCACATGAGGTGGTGCAGCGATCCCCCATGTTGGTGAGCCTCACACGAGGTGGTGCAGCGATCCCCCATGTTGGTGAGCCTTATACATGAGGTGGTGCAGCGATCCCCCATGTTGGTGAGCCTCACACGAGGTGGTGCAGTGATCCCCCATGTTGGTGAGCCTCACACGAGGTGGTGCAGCGATCCCCCATGTTGGTGAGCCTCACACATGAGGTGGTGCAGCGATCCCCCATGTTGGTCAGCCTCATACATGAGGTGGTGCAGCGATCCCCCATGTTGGTGAGCCTCACACATGAGGTGGTGCAGCGATCCCCCATGTTGGTGAGCCTCACACATGAGGTGGTGCAGTGATCCCCCATGTTGGTGAGCCTCACACATGAGGTGGTGCAGTGATCCTCCATGTTGGTGAGCCTTACACATGAGGTGGTGCAGTGATCCCCCATGTTGGTGAGCCTCACACATGAGGTGGTGCAGCGATCCCCCATGTTGGTGAGCCTCACACATGAGGTGGTGCAGCGATCCCCCATGTTGGTGAGCCTCATACATGAGGTGGTGCAGTGATCCTCCATGTTGGTGAGCCTCACACATGAGGTGGTGCAGTGATCCCCCATGTTGGTGAGCCTCACACACGAGGTGGTGCAGCGATCTCCCATGTTGGTGAGCCTCACACATGAGGTGGTGCAGTGATCCCCCATGTTGGTGAGCCTCACACATGAGGTGGTGCAGCGATCCCCCATGTTGGTGAGCCTCACACATGAGGTGGTGCAGCGATCCCCCATGTTGGTGAGCCTCACACGAGGTGGTGCAGCGATCCCCCATGTTGGTGAGCCTCACACGAGGTGGTGCAGCGATCCCCCATGTTGGTGAGCCTCACACGAGGTGGTGCAGCGATCCCCATGTTGGTGAGCCTCACACGAGGTGGTGCAGCGATCCCCCATGTTGGTGAGCCTCACACGAGGTGGTGCAGCGATCCCCCATGTTGGTGAGCCTCACACGAGGTGGTGCAGCGATCTCCCATGTTGGTGAGCCTCACACATGAGGTGGTGCAGCGATCCCCCATGTTGGTGAGCCTCACACATGAGGTGGTGCTGCGATCTCTCATGTTGGTGAGCACTATATCAAGGATGTCAGAGCCCCTTCTGGGCTAATTTTCAAAAATAAAACAAAAAACATCTACAGTTTAAATAATTATAACAAATGACATAATATAAAAACATTGTTTAAGAATCGATACAAGGTATATGGCAATCATTTAATATACACATAAATTTTAAACAGTTTGTAGAGAAATTAAAGGTAAGTTAGTCTAATACAAATAGGAATTGCAAAATGAAGTGAGGTAAAAACAGGCTTATGGTATATTTAGAGAGAAAGTCAGGGAAATGAATTTGATAGAAGTAAGGAAGTAAGTGAAGAAGGGAGAGTAAGGAGGTATACGGAATGAAAAGGTACTTGTTCACAATTAGGGATATAGTTTATCCTAACACAGGTTACATAGGCATTTGTGACTGGGTTAGAAATTGGACTTTTGCATAGGCATTTGTAATGGGATTATAAACATGACTTTTACACCACTAACATATGTATTTGTAATAGGGTTATAAGCAGGGCTTTTACATACGTAACATAGATATTTGTGACTGGGATATAAACAGTAAGATTGTAATCTCTCCTTTGACAATCACGTTGCCAAAGTGGTTAGAAAGACCTTCTATATAGCCCACCTTATCATGAAAGGGTTCACATCTAGATCAAGAGAGGTCATTGAGCCCCTCTACTCATCACTTATCAGGCCCATAATTGAATACAATGGCCCATTTGGGATGTACCTTACCCGACACCTGCAGCAACTGGAAAGACACCAAAAGTACCTCACCAAGAGGATCAAGGGACTCAAACAGATGCCCTATGCAGTTTGACTAAAGAAACTCCAGCTCTACTCAGTTGCGTACCGCCTAGTCAGAGGTGATCTGTGTCTGACGTATAAAGCCATGTCCAACCTAAAATTAATGGACATGCTCCACCTCAGGAAATCCAAATCCCTTAGAGCTACATGCTCCAGGGACTTGAACCTCAGCACAGAAATAAATAGGACATGCTGGAGGGGCAGATTCATATCCCAGAGGCTCCCCTCACTCTGGAACAAAATCCCAATCCATGTTAGGCAGAGCCCCTCACTGACCCTCTTCAAGAGAAATCTTGAGTGGATAGGAGATCGTAAGTTTACCCCTGGGATCTCTTCTGTGTCCCTGCTAGACAGAGGTACAGTAAACTAACTGTAATAGGGCTACCTTCTGTGACCTACTATACAGAGGCACAGTCAACTAATCTAAAAGGGTGGCGAAAGCCAAACACACTCTGGCTAGGCTTATAAATGCCCTAGGGCAGATAGCCTAGTATCAACCTATGAACCTATGAACAGGACTTTTACATAGGTAACATAGGTATTTGTTGCTGGGATATAAACAGAACTTTTTCCATAGGTAACATAGCTATTTGTGACTGGGTTCTATAAACAGGACTTTACATAGGTTACATAGCTATTTGTGACTGGGTTGTAAACAGGAGTTTTACACAAATTACATAGGTATTTCTGGCTGGGTTAGTAGGTTACATAGCTATTTTTTTGCTGGGTTAACAGGTTACATAAGCATCTGTGACTGGATTAACTGGTTACATAATGATTTGTTACTGGCTTAACAGGTTACATAGGTATTTGTAGCTAGATTACATCACAGTGGCTTTGCAGTGTAGTTCTTCTGAGTTAACTTTTTACTTTTTATATATTTTGTTTCTTTTGTGTAAACATTTTAGTAAGTTATTGCTTTTTTTAAGTTTATAGTTTATGTGTTGTAATGAGTTTACTGCAAATACATTCAGGGAAATTCAATAAAAGCTTTCACAAAATTATCTTCCATGTGCACATTGCGGCGTGAACAATTTTAGATTCAATAAACTCCATGTAGCTGTGCACATTCACGTAAGTAGCTGAATTTTATGCAAATTAACCAGGTGGAGCAATCCAACAACCCGTAATGCATCTGTATAGACTCCGTGTCTGTGTTAGTAGTGTACGTGGACATTTTTCACATACAGAAATCTACATGGGAAGAAGGGGATGTAAAAGTCCACAAATATGGACAGAATTCCCCTGAAAAGGTAAGATCCCATATATAAATGTTCAGCTCATGTCTGAAAACAGCAGGGATTATGTCAAATTAATGTTAGTTTTTGTTTTTTTTTTTAGATTTGCAAAATGTTTCACATTGTGCAAACATGTTTAACATTAAAAAGATATATTTAAAAGAACAGTATAAAGTACTTTAGACAAAAGTACTGCAAGACCTTGCCTTGGGTCTGTACAATCATGATGTTGTGCTGTTAACCAGCTTACATGGCTATGAACCATGTTGTTTCTAGTCTGTCAGCATGAATATTATACAAGTGAGGGGTAAATGCCATGGATTTGTTCTATCACTAAAGGAAGCAACCGTGTATGGACATCCACTTTGTGTAGGCTCCTACACAGTGTTTATATTCCCAGCGGATGTGGATGACATCAGTGGGGATGTATCATGTCATTTTTAGGAGTTTTTGTGTTTAGTGTGCTGTTTACCACAAATGATTTGGGTGTAGCTTAGCTTGTTCATGTTAAAAGACCACCCACATCCCTGCTAGACAGCTATAAATGGGTGGACAAGGACATATTACAAGAACTCACTGAGCTCTGCTACCCTCAATTCAGACCCAGAGCCAACAGAAGGGAACCCATCCCAGTGTAAACTAAGGTATTACTTAGGATACTAGCTACAGGTACTTTTCAAAGACCAGCTGGGGGCATGATGGGGGTGTCACAGGCATTAGAATTCAGGATACTCCACCAATTCCTGGATGCTATGCTCCTACATGCCAGTGAGCACATATCTTTTCCCCTTTCCCCTGAGGTCAGGGCTAGCAATATGCAACAGTTCTACCATGAAGCACATTACCCTAAAGTACTGGGTGTCATATATTGCACTTATGTACACATCAAAGCACCACCTGGTGAGCAGGGTTGAATCTACATAAACTACAAGGGATTCCACTACATCAACTGCCAAGTCATGCGCAGTACCCAGGAGATTATCATGAATGTGTGTGCTGGCAACCCTGGCAGTTATCACGAGTCCCATATCTGGTACACATTACAGCTGTACCAGATGTTTGCTGGGGGATATCCCACAGGGCCATTTACTGGAGATGCTAGCTACGCCGAGGAACTGTGAATGATGACACCCATCAGAAATGCACTTACACCCATGGAAGAATGCCATGAGGTGCACACACACAAACTAGGAACATCATAGAGCATGTGTTTGGGCTTCTGAAGTCAAGGTTCTGGTGCCTCGATATATCTGGTGGAGCACTGCCGTACTCTCCAGCCACATATGCACATATGTTCACAGTATGTGCTATGCTACACAATCTGATCCTGTGGAAACAGCTGCAGCAGGATCAACAAAGGGAAGGGATACACAGCCCCCCACCAGTGCCTAGGTCTCCACACCCACAGTCACAGGAGGACTCAGAGCAGGAACCCCCTGCTGATGTCCCTGAAGGCAGATATAGGCATGGTCCATACACTCTGGCTTTGGCTAAGAGACAACACATAGCACATTCACTGGCAACCTAGGGACCTAGGGACTGACACCTTACTCCTACTGACGTACATATATTAAAACTGATGCCAGCCAGCTCACACATCCAGTACCTATCCATGTACTGGCTGTGTACTGCTTCCATCAGACAGAATCAGCCCTGAACTAAAGTTATGTCAACTACTGCATAACCTACACAGTAGTCTAGTGGATTATTATGATATGTCATTGTAGCTATGGACCTAGAACATTATGCAAGTAACTATGGTGGGCTTTTTGGAAATAAATTAGTCACATGAGACTACAGACACCCACTCCACTATCATGTTTCCATTTGTAATCAGTAGGCCTCATGCATGGAATATTCCTACTGCAACAGATTCCTGGTATATCATTCAAGAGAGATGTCAGAAAGTGAGATTCAATGTTAATTAGCCTAGTGTGTATCCTAACAGAACAGTGATAATAGAAGTGGTTTGTTTGCCCACCCCTCAAAACTGCAGTGCCCCCTTGTACCTGCCATAACAGTAAGTCTTCTATGCTACATGAGCATTTCATACATTTAGTATGTCACAGAGTCTCAGGACAGTAATATAAAATGTGATCTTACATGGTATGTGTTAGGTAACTGAGGAATAGCAATGCATATATTTATGCAGGTGATTGTGTGATGAATGACTCCCTTACTGTCAAGCTGCTTCTATGGCTCAACGGACTAAGGCACTCAGCTTGTGTGATGGTGTTCAGGGTTCTAATCCAGAAGGATCCACAATTTTTGGATGTCAGGTAGTAATGAATTGCATTTTACAGACTGTGACTCAGTGTGTGCTATACTATTATTAACATCTTTCTTATATTAATTCCATATACATACTGTGACGCATGTCTACAACCTATTTAATAAGTCTTAGCCAGTTTGCGTGAAGAGCAAGTAAAGAGCAACAGTGCAGAAACAGTGACAGAAGTCAGACTGTGAAACAAACGTACCTTCAAAATGTTGAATGCTAAATGGTTGAAAATGAATTGGTTGAATGCATTATACTGAATGCTGAAATAAAATTAGCCTAAACTCACAATGTCGAAATTGTCGAATTTTCCCATTTCTGCACTGTATTGCGATATCGGAGTTGGTATATTTAAGTAGGGGGTGTGGGGGTAGAAGTAGAGGTGATCTCATTCCTTTTTCAATTAAATGATTTTAGACATTTTGATCATTCATTGTTTTGGGTTTAGATGTTATTTTTCAACCAAATGAACATTAGACATCATGGCATTCTACATTTTGAAGGTAAACCTATTAGGCCTATAGTGGCAGGTGCTGGGTGGCTCACCGAGCCAATTTCTGTCTATTTGGATCAAAAATTGAAGTTAATATTGTCACACTTTCCCTATGTCTTAAAAGACACAGAGCATTTTTTAAGTGATTTATATGCGTTTATGAATGGTGCTGGCAGTATAGTTGATTTGCGATTAGTTACACTAGATGTCGTGTCACTGTTTACATGCATACCTAACTATGATGGTATTCAGATGGTTAGAACCCTGCTATGTGAGTTTTTGTCTGATTCTGAAGCAGATTTTTTGAGTCTCCTTCTAGAGTCAGTACTTGAGAACAATCTATTCATCTTTATGGATAAACTCTACAAACAGGCAATTGGTGTCGCTATGGGCACCAGTTGCGCGAATTCATATGCAAATCTCGTCATGGTGGCATGGGAGAAAGAGGTCATGTTGACTAATTCCAACATCATCATTTATAGACATTTTGTTGACGACCTCTTTCTCCTATGGGGTAGTGACGTTAGTTCATTGGTAACACTGATCAAAGAACTAAATAGTTCTGCCAGTTTTTTTGAAATTCACTATGGAACATTCTCATACATCAATTAACTATCTTGATACTACTATCTATAAGGTAGAAGGTATGTTTTGTACCAAGGTTTATAGGAAACCTTGTTAAAAGGCCAGTTATCTGTCACCTGATAGTATGCATGATCCAAGAATATTTCCCAACATAGTCAAGGGCCAGGCCCTGAGACTTTCTCGCTTATGTTCGGATGATGGATGCTTTTTTCAGTGCCTAAAAGAACTTAAGGTTAATTTTGTACATAGAGGATATCCTATAAATGAGGTGGACAACATATGTAATCAGGTTTTACGGATGAGGCGAACCAGGGGAAAACCTTATTACTCACATAGTAAAGAAAGTGTAGTTGGTTCTACACATTTTGGCTCTAATGTACAGCTTCCTTTGGTGTTACTATATGCTAGGAACATCCAGTCCATACAGCAGGCTATCTCTATGAACTGGGATGTCCTTATGATAGATCCTGATATAAAACAAGTGGTTGGGAATTGTCCTAAATATGTTTATAGCAATCTTAAGAGTTTGAAACAGCAACTTTGTTTCCCAGATTTAGGCATGTATAAGCAACCAACAACTCCTGTTTGGCAAGCAGGAACCGTAAAATGTGGCTCCTGTCCACAATGTATTTATATAGATACATCTAGATTTTTTAGAAACCCTAATGATGGCAGATTGTGGGAACTTCGGAATAGATCTAATTGCAATACTAGGAATATTGTTTATGTTGCCCACTGCCAGACTTGTTTCAGTTTTTACGTTGGAAAAACTAACAGGTCCCTTAGGGAAAGGATTAGGGACCATATCTATGGTTTCTCGAGAGGTGAGTCATTCAGTGCCATTGCCAAACATATGTTAGGATGTGGTCAGCACCATACATTTTTGTTTCAAGTTCTACATGTGGAGTATAGTAGTATTCGTGGTGGTGACATCATTAATGCCACAGAAGAATCTGAAACTAAGTGGATTCTTCGTTTAGCGGCACACAGGGGCATTGGCCTTAATGAGAACGTGCCACTAAAACCCATCTTGAAGGCTAGACCATTAAAATAGATCAATTGTATATATTTTTATATGTTTTTAATTTTGTGTTTATTTAAATGGTTAAATGTTTTAATAGGTTTTTAAATTTATATTCAAATTTAGGAAGTGACGTTGCTATGTTTAGGATGTGATGTATATATATTGGAAACTCCTACTGCATTAAGAGTTTACATCTGATGAAGCGGGTCCTCTGTGAAAGCGCTTATGTACAATAAAGTTTGTGGCTTTTATCGTTGATTCCTGACTGTGGATTTCTTGAATTTTGCTGATATTTCACTGTGGGACGATATCAGTTATTTCCGTCAGCTTGTGGGTTATTTATCGTCTATTTCCTGCATCCTCTTGGGTTTTGGTGTTTGCATATATATATATATATTGACACACATACACACACACACACACACACACACACACACACACACACACACACACACACACACACACACACACACACACACACACACACACACACACACACACACACACACATACTCTCACGTACGCACGTGCGCGCACACATACATATACATATCTGTTTCTCTCACTCTCTCTCTCTCTATATATATATATATATATATATATATATATATATATATATATATATATATATATATATATATAGACACATTTATATATTTATATATATACACACACACATACATATACATCTGTTTCTCTCTCTATATATAGATAGACATACATATATATATATATATATACACACACACACACACACACACACACACACACACACACACACACACACACACACACACACACACACACACACACATGTGTATGTTTGTAGTGCCCTACATACCCAATTCATACTGTTGGACAAATGACCAAAAGTAATGGCTGTACTTTAAATAATGCACTTACAAAATGTGGATGTGCATAGAATAATGTTTGTTGCATTTGAAGGACTATTGGGGCATCTTAAATTCAGATTTCTGGCAGTCTTCTCTCACTTCATGTGTAAATGATGGCACATTTGACAGCAAACCACAATTTAGTGAGAAACACACATAAACATAAGTCAGAACTGTGGACTTGCTGCAAACATCTAGACAGTGGAAAGTTTAGTGCCCTATTATTCCAGACCACATAAGATTGTAGGAGATTACTAGGCTATCGACCCAGAGGTCATTTTAAACCTAGCCAGTTCAACCTAGTGAAATATTGTAGAGGTACTAATCAATACCCAAGATTGCATTTAGTGATGACTCCCCATGTCCAGGAGGGTTGTGGGTGCTATCCGTGGTAAATGGTGCTCCACCCACTCATCCAGGTTCCTCTTGAACAGTGTCATAGAGGTGCTCTGTTTCACATGAATTGGCAGCTTGTTCCAAAGATGCAGCAGTCACTGGGAGATACGTCTGTCCCTCCAGCATGTGCTATTTAAGTCGCAAGCCATATTTAAGTCCCTGTAATGGGTAGCCCTAGACCCATTTAATTTATGGATATGCAGTAAGTTCATTAGGTTTGGGTCTAGAGTTGCTCTGTAGGCCAGACATAAGTTTCCCATAATAAGACTATATAATGAGTATAGTGACAGGGATTTTACTCAGTCCGTGTAAGGCACATGCTGGAGGCCCTTGATCTTCTTTGTTATAAACCTCTGAAGTCTCTCTAATTGCTGTGGGTGCTTAGTATGGTACATATGGAATGGGGCGTTATACTCAATTATGGGCCAGGTAATTGCCGAGTATAGGGGGAGTTATAAGGTGATGCCTTTACTAATCAAGTGAGCTACGTGGAAAGCTTTCCTTACAATGGTAGGCACATGGTGGTCAAAGTTAAGGTCGAGGTCAACCTGTAATCCCAGGTCCCTTACCACTTCATTGGTACTTAGTTTATTGTTATTGATTTGATAGTGTGAAGGGATATTGTTTGTTCTGAAGGGAATCATGATGCATTTCTTTGCATTCAGTTTGAGACCATGACTAACAACCACTTGTTGGCCTATGTGAGACCATCCTGGAGTATACTGACATAATTTGGGGATTCAGTGATTGCACATAGCTTGCAGTTGTCTGCAAACTTGGTCCGCCACAACCCTTTAGTTTTGACCTGAACTTCTGAGAAATATACACTAAACAGTAGGGAGCGCAGCACTGACCCTGCCAGTAGGGGGTGCAGCACTGACCCTGCCAGTAGGGGGTGCAGCACTGACCCTGCCAGTAGGGAGCGCAGCACTGACCCTGCCAGTAGGGGGCGCAGTACTGACCCTGCCAGTAGGGAGCGCAGCACTGACTCTGCCAGTAGGGGGCGCAGCACTGACCCTGCCAGTAGGGAGCACAGCACTGACCCTGCCAGTAGGGGGCGCAGCACTGACCCTGCTGCTTGATGTGCAGTCACCTACTTTGATAGTGTGTGTGTCCAGTTTGTTTGCTAGTTTGCAGCCCATGTTATGCAGAAGGGGTTTGCATTCAGTTTGCTAAGTTTATCGGTAATACCTGAATGTGGGATTGTGTCAAGAGCCTTTGCCAAGCCGTGATATGCTGTGTGCACAGATTTTTCCTCATCAATGGCCTTGGTCACACTTTTAAAGAAAGCCAACAGATTTAACAGGCAGGATCTGCCCTTCAAGAAGCCAAATTGAGTAGGATCCAGGGTTTGGAGGTCACCTATGTCTTTATTTATGAAGTCCACAATGATACATTTCATGGCCTTACAGATAAGGCTGGTCAGGCTTATAGATCTGTAATTCTTCAGGTCTGTTGCTACCTATGTCGAGGGGAATAACTATACTGTTCACCATTCCGTAGGAACAAAGCCTGTGATTAGGCTATGATTGAAAAGAGTACTTAGTGGTGGTGCTAGTTCATGTTTTAGCCTGTTTAGAAGACACCATGGGATGTCATCTGGTCCCATAGAGGCTGTGTTCTTTCTTTGGACAGGGCTTTGAGGACCTGTTCTTCAAATATGTAAGGTGAGGGAGAGGTTTGGGGGAGGGTTTGTTTCAAGTTAGGAGAGGTTTAAGGGAGAGAAAGTTTTGTCAAAACAATCCCCTGGCAGGATTGCTATCTCTGTGGGGGTCAGTGTATGGGATACTGTTGGCTACCATTTCTGCACATGCTTGGGTCCTGCTATGTAGGTTACGTATGTAAAGGTCTTATGGTTATCCTTGGCAGTACTTGCTAGGTTTCTCTCAAAGGAGCTCTTAGAGGATTTGACAAGTTTTATTTCATAGGTTCATAGGTGTGTACTAGGCTAATGGACCTGGGGCCTTTACAAGCCTAGTCCATAGAAGTGCCCTGGCATTGTGCCGCCAGTCGTTAGTTCCCGGTGCCTCTATCAAGTAGAGCTATTGGAGTGATCCCCAGGGTGAACTTTCTATTTCCCATCCACTCATCAAAATTTCTCTTGAAGAGGGCTAGTGAGTTGCTCTGTTTGACATGTATGGGAAGTCTTTTCCAAAGCCTGGGCAGTCTCTGGGTTATGAACCTGTCCCTCCAGCATGTTCTGTTGCTTGTGGTAATGAGGTTGAGGTTTCTGGAGCATGTAGTGCGGAGGGATTGGGATTTCTTTAGATGTAGCATTTCTAACAGAGCTGGGTCAGGCATGGCTTAACAGACATTGCATCTTTGTAGACGATATGAGACAAAGAATAGCTGGAGTCTTTTGAGTCTGTCCATGTAGGACATGTGTTTAAGGCCTAGGATCATCTTCGTGAGGTACTTATGTGGCCTCCCCAGCTGTTGCAGGTGCCTAGTGAGGTACATGCCAAATGGGGCATTATACTCTATGATTGGTCTAATGAGGGAAGAGTAGAGAGAAATGATGACCTCTTTCTTCCTGGATGCAAAACCCTTGGTAATGAGATGTGCCACATCGAAGGACTTTCTGACCACAATGGCAATGTGGTGGTCGAAGGAGAGGTTGCTGTCCCCAGATCTCTTATAACGCCCTCAGTGTTCAGTGGGCTCCCATCGATGTGTTTATTAGTGGGAACTGAGTTTTTCCCAAAGGGGATGACAACGCATTTTTTTGCATTAAGCTTAAGGCCACGGTTTTGATATCAGTCATTGGTCTCAGTGAGGCCTTTCTGTAGGATGTCTGCATCACTTGGGGAGTTAATAATGGCTCCCAGCTTTCAGCCGTCTGTGAATTTGGTCACACTGAGTCCTTCTGTGTTGGCCTGGACTTCTGAGAAGTAGATGCCAAACAGGGGAGGACCCAGGAGCAATCCCTGTGGGACTCCACTTGTGACTGGTCGGAAGTCTGACTTGGAGTCCGTTACTTTCACACTGTGTGTTCTATCTGTGAGACAATTTGCAACCCACATAATGATATAGGGGTTGAAGCCTAGTTTGGTGAGTTTATCAATAATTCCTGAATAAGGAATAGTATCAAAGGCCTTGGCCAGATCGAGGTAGGCTGTATGAACTGCCGTACCTTCATCCACCACTCTGGTGACTGACTCAAAGAAGTCAGCCAGGTTGAGCAGGCATGATCTAACTTTCACAAAACCAAATTGAGTGGGATCTAGAGTTTGGAGATTCCCTATATCCTTGTTAATTATGTCTATGATGATGCACTCCATAGCCTTACATATCAGACTCTTCAGGCAAATGGGGTGATAATTTCCAGGGTCTGTATTCGGTCCGCCTTTATGGAGAGGGATGACTGTAGCAGTGTGCCACTTGGTAGGGACAAGCCCTGAGGTGAAGCCGTGAGTGAACACAGCACACAGATGTGGTGCCAGTTCATTTTGTAATTCATGTAGAACACAGCCAGGGATATTGTCAGGTCCCATTGAAGCTGTATTCCTGGCCTAAGACAATGCAGCTGTAACCTGTGCTGCAGTGATGCAGAGTGTCTGGCATTCTTCTAGTACTGAGATTGGTCCTTTGGGGGGGATAAAGTTGGCACTGAATCTGTCGGCCAGTATGTTGGCAATATCTGTTGGCTCAGTATAGGAGGTACCATTGTGCAGTAACTTAGAGCAAATCTGGGTATTGCCATGAAAATTCTTGATATAATTAAAGAAGGCTTTGTGGTTGTTTTTAGTGTCTGCTGCAATTCTGCCTTCATAGCTGGCTTTGGAGGTTTTGATGAGGGATCTCAATTTTTTGTTGAGGCTAATAATGGAGTTTTACCAATCTTGGGATTTCACCTTTTTCTGCAACAGTTTCTAGTTTCTGTTGTAGAGTTTATTAATGGCAGGGGACCACCAGACTGTCTTCCTTTTTTTGGAGGAGAGGGTCTTGGTTCTGTCGGGTATGGCTAGTTCCATGCATTTATGTACGTGTTCGTACAGTGCACTGGTGTATAATTCAGAGGTCATGCAACTGATCTCCATTTGCATGGGTGCCGTGAAGTTAGCCACCTCTGTTTTTAGGAGTCTAAAGTCAGCATTGGAGAAGTTTTTCATAGTGGATACCTTTGCGAGGGGTGTGGGTGAGATTTGGATTTCCATGGTGATTAGTTTGTGGTTGGATCTTACCAGGGAGGAATTGGCTACTGGTGTAGAGCAATGGTTGCCCATGTTAGTAATAACCAAGTCAAGGATGTTGCTTCCTCTAGTGGGGGTAAGAATGGGCTGGTCCAGGGCATTGTAATTGATGAATTCCAGGAAGCATTGGGCCAGTGCATTGGTGCTTGAGTAGTTTTCCGAGTTGATGGAGGGGTACTTGAAGTCTCCTAGTATGAGAGTGTTGGATTGGACCTTGATGGATTCCAGGGTGCTTAGGAACATGGAGTGAGAGTCTAGGGACATGGTTGGGGACATATAGCAGGCTATGACCTGGATCACAGTCTTACCCAATGTTAGTTGTACCTGAAGTATCTCAGATGCATTATACTGGGCTACTAGTCTGGAGGTGTGCATATCTTTTATGAATATGGATACACCACCACCTTTGGAGCTTTGGTCCATGTTTTGGGGCAAAATGGTGTGGAATGAGTTATAGCCTGGTAGCACAGGGCTGTTTTCTGCTGCTTTAAATCAGGTCTTCATTATAGCATAAATGTTGATGTTCTCCATTTTGAGTTGTGATTCGAGTGAATGCATCTTGAGATTTAGACTTCTACCATTGAGAAGCATGACCCTCAGATTGCATTTATTTATAGCTGTTAAGGTAGTAATTTGGTCTTTAGAACTCTGCCTAAAAAAGGCACTATAGCAGTGGCAAGAGCCTTAACTAGTAGCCGGAAACCCAGGGGTGACAGATGCAGGCCATCTCTGGTAAAGCATCGAGGTCTGTCAATCATGTCATCTCAAGCAGACAGATACTGTATCCCCTTAGAATGACACCAGAAATGTAGCCAATTGTTGAAGTCAATCAATTTTTGTTTGCACTGCGGTATCATTGATGGTAGGCTACTGCTCAGGGCTAGTGTCATACCTGCCTGTGCCACATAATCCATCATGTCTCTCTTCTTGTAGTCCAGGGAGGTGCCTCTCAGGTCATTCACACCCACATGGACAATGGCAGAGTCATACTTGTACTTGTTGTGGAGTGACCTGAGTGCGTGTGTTATGTGTCGGATTCTGGCAACTGATAGACAGCTGACTGTTACCTTCTCCTTATTCAACCTAGGGAATGGGACATCTGTGTGCCTCACTATTCAGTCACCTATGATTAGTGTATTGGGCAAGGTGTTTAGCCTTAGGGGCTTATGTTGAGTGGTGCACTGTGGAGGTGAGCTATGTGTCCTGTGGTTTGTGCTGTGTTGTGTTGGTCGAGTGTGTTTCTGTCTTGGAGGTCTCTGCTGTTTGGGTAAATTTCTATTGAGTACCTTCACGAAGGTGGATGTGTGGTTTGTGTTTTTATGTGAGAGCTGTGATAGTGGGTGCTCTGGAGGGCTATGTGTTCCATGTGTTGTGGTGCAGGTGTTGACCTTCTCCTCTTGACCAGCTATTCCAGTCTTGGCTGGAGAGTGCATAGCTTCCACTTTGGTGATTTAAGTGCATCACTCACAAGTCTGAGTGCTTGAAGGTAAGAGGAGAGGGTTGTTTGTGCACATGAGGCAGTTGCTACACTGCCTCAGAATGCCCAAGTGCACCAGGTTAATAGGAGAAAGCACATTTGCCTGTTAAGTCTGACTAGGGTTCTTTTCCATTGTTGGGTGCTTGTCTTTGTTTTTTTGGACAGCAACTTTTAGTGTTTATTGTAAGTTTGTTGGTGCTGGAAGTCTACCATGGCAGCTTGATGTTACTTGAGGCTCTGGCTTTTATTCTATCAGGTACAGCCAAGTTTATACACTTATGCAAGTAATTGTACAGGGCTTTAATGTAAGCTTCAGCAGAGTTACCACTTTCAGCTTGGGGTGGGGCTTAAAATACATTTATACCTTCACCTAGGAGGATATAGTTTGCCTTGGTGAAGTTTTTTAGTCTGATTTCACCCTTTGTTTGTCCTGGTGTTTGCATCAGTTTGAAGGTGACTGACTTATGGTCAGTTTTAACTAATGATGGTCCAACAGTTGCAGCAGTGGTCCTGTATGACCTGTTGGTGAGGACCAGATCTAGAGTGTTTGTACCTCTTGGCAGGGTATGGACAACTTTCTCCAGGGCATTTGTCTCCCTAACACAGCATGTGGAAACCTTGAAAATGTACGGCACAGTATAAGAATATGTGCATATATTGTGTAACCATCTGCTTGAATCTATGCCAGCAACAATACCCATAATCACTACAGCCCCCTTTGTCTACTGGCTTTCACCACAGATATGTCAACACCCGAAAAAGTTGTTTAATGTATAATATTGTGCACTCACTCATGGACAGGGCAAATTGATTGTGGCCACAGGCTTGCCCATCCAAATGGAAACAGTACACATATGCTCAGTACAGGTACTGTTGTTACATAGCTAAGCTACTAAGTTATATAACTGCTAGGCTACTAGCTGCAGATGACAGCATACCTCTCAAGTGTACAGATTTTCACAGAATGTCCATATTTTGAACTCATATTTTGGTCCATTTTTCATAAAATTTTGGTTTTCTGGAAAATTTGTGGTAAATCATTAAAGTCTGAAGTTCAAACATAATGACAGACATTTGAATTTCAGACTTCATATCCTTCAGAAAATTCATGTTAATGCAAAACTTATTGTTCTATCAACTTTCTAAGTTTGTAAGAACAATATTTAAAAATTGTTCCTATTTTTGGGCCTTTGTCCCACTTTTATTTTGGGCTTTGTCCAGATTTCTCACTTTAAGAGGTTGAGAGGTATGGCTGACAGTAAGAAACAATGTGACTCTGCAGGCCTCCCAAGCTGTTCATGACAGGGCTTGGTTAGGTCCTCTGGGATTAGTAAACCTGCAGTCATACATAAAGCGACATTGGGCTGTGGTGTGTGCATTAAGTACTGGGTTCTGTAGTCTGTAGACTTGGATAGATAGGTAGGGGTTCTAATCTCACTCCAGCCCACTTGGTATGTGTGTGTGTGTGTGTGTGTGTGTGTGTGTGTGTGTGTGTGTGTGTGTGTGTGTGTGTGTGTGTGTGTGTGTGTGTGTGTGTGTGTGTGTGTGTGTGTGTGTGTGTGTGTGTGTGTGTGTGTGTGTATGTGTGTGTGTGTATCTCCCTAAAGAACAAGTGTGAATCCCACAATGCCATGGTTTTGCACTGTTTTGGACCTTGCAGTTGATGCAGGCCTACAGAATCTTGACTTCCACAAGGTCTGCTGATGTCATCTACTATAAGTTTACTTAAAGTAATGCTAATATCAGACTTGAGCTGTGGTGTGTACAATAAGTACTGTGGTCTATAGTCTGTAAACCTAGATAGGCAGGGGTTCTATTTTCACTGCAGCCAACTGTGTGTCTCTCTATAAAAAAAAAAAAAGAGCATAAGTGTGAATTCCACAATGGTGTGTTTTTGCACTGCTTTGGGTCTTGTAGTTGATGCAGACCTCCAAACTCTTGTCATTCACAAGGGCTGCTGATGTCATCTACTATAAGATCACCTAAAGTCATATTAGTGCAGACTTGAGCTGTGGTGCGTGCAATATATTACTGTGTTTTGTAGTCTGTAAACTTAGATAGGGAGTGGTTCTATTCTCACTGCAACCAACTTGGTGTGTGTGAGCTGTTAGAGCATTTTACAACAGCCTATGGGACACTGTCCACTTCAGTTCAACAGATGCTGCTAATGTCATTAGCAATAGATTATTGCCTGTGTATATGTCACAACAGTCTGTGGGTACACAGTGGTCTGACAGATGCATACATGTAAGACATTATTAATTTTATGGTTCATAGGTTGGTACTAGGCTCTCGGCCCTAGGGCCTATGCAAGTCTAGCCATAACAATTCCCTGGCTATTTCCTCTCGCAGTATTTACTTCCCTGGACCCCTGTCTAGCAGGGACTTCCCTGGGCCCCTGGTGTCATTCTAAGGTGAAACAGTACCTGACATTGTGGGATAACATGGTGTATTGAGTACACTGCTTTGCCAGCATACAGCACTTGTCTGAACCATAATCCCTTTATTAGGCATGGTCGCAAGAGCAGACTTACAAATGTGACAATGTACAACTCCAGCAAAGTAAGGGTCATGCTGCTAAACCCTTGGGGTTCACAGCATAAAACACACACTTTGTAAGTACACTTTGCAGGGAAGATGTGGATGTCTGTGCAGTCAAGTTTGCCGCAAGCACTTTGGCCTTGCATGGCTACAATAAGTTTCAAACAACCAGACAAAAATGGAAGTTGTTTGAACTAATGTGGCACTATAGTTAAGTGTTCCAGGAACCTAAATGTACAGTATGGCATACATAGGACATGCTAAAGAGACAGTAACAACTCTCATAGGAAGAAGGGCAGGCTGCATGAATTCCTATGAAAATGTTATCTAGCATGGATCACTGCTACTGTAGTCATTGCTAGATAAAGCTTGGCCATCTATGTCACCTGACATCTGACATTGAACATTATATTGTGATGCAGCAGTATACTCCTATTCACCATCAGGTCAGTACCCTAGTCAAATTCTATGAACCTCAGAACACAAGGCAAAATACATGCAAAACTGAATATTATACTGTATTACTGTTCTGATGACATTTGTCTTCTGTGATGACATACAATCCTGTGCTCTGACAGTGATGGGTTGATTGTAGATGTGTACCCACAGGTTGTACTATACAATCCTGAAAGAGAAACATAGATATTTCGATTAGACACATTTCATTGTTTGACTCCACAGCCCTTACAACAGCATTCATTTTAACAGAGACAAATTATGGTGCTATCCACAGTATAAATGGCAAAGTGCAATATCCGTAAATGACCAGTACAAGTAGCATGTCAACAGCACCAGTGGACAAAAGGAATTCAGACTAATGTAGATATTCACCTTGTGCATCAGAGACATATCTTTATTTCCCTGAATTCATGAGAAAGATGATAGGGATCTGGCACAGTTATCACTTGCACAAGGTGTTGTGTGGGGGTGCAGGATGCCTAGGCTGACCCAATAGGTTGGCAAGCAAGGGAAGTGGGTAAGATGGACCATAGAAATGTTATGTGTGTATGTAGGTCAGACATTCCATCACGGACAATATGTGTTCTATGACAGATAGTCTGAGATCTCTCAGACATGTCTCTTTCCTCTTTGTCAGTGAACCAATCCAGGGTATCAGCAACATGGTGGAGGCAGTCATTGATGTCAGACTGTGCTGCATCCATAACACTGAGCATTCACTGGGAGTTCCTTTCCGAATGTGCCTGTGCCTTCAAGACAACCCTAAACATATGTTGAGGGACATGTGATGAGACACTTGTGACAGGTTGTGGAGGGACTGCAGGCCTCCTACAAGCATCCCTATCAATCCACCTTTGTGGAACCTTGACAACTGTTTGGCTATGGCCAGTTCAACAGTCACTGAAGCCACAATAGTCACACTTTCCTGTTTAATGTACCCACCCTCCGACTGTCCAATATCTGTGGCCACAGGGGACTGGGTATGCGTAGGCATACTGGTTGTGTACGGTGATAATGAGAACAGAAGAGGGAAGTCAACCTCTGTGACAAGCTCAGCCCCTGCAACCCCCAGCTGAGCCTCACTTTGGCCACCATCATCATCAGAGTTTGAAGAGACGCTGACATCAGTTTGTGAATGGGACAGAGAACAATCCCCTGGTCACCTGTGATACAAAGGCAAAAACATCACATTAATACTTACACTGCTATGCTCTGCAGTACTACATTGCAATATATGTTAAGCTGTATACACTGCTGTCACTATTACAGACTTGTATAATCCCAAACCTCACACAGTAGGACATGAGGACATTATTTTCCAACCCAATCTGTAATTATTTTGCAATAATTAGTCAGAAAACAAAAATTTTATGAAAAAATATAAATGTTGTAAACTGTGGACATTCTGCAAAACTCTATAATGCTGATAGGTATGGCAATAATTAATGTCCTGACAATAGTTTGCAAGTCAGTCACTATGATCATATCTACAAGGCAGAGGTATGAGTCTAAACTGTGGACATTCAGGAAATATCTGTACAGTTGACAAGTATGCAGACAGTACATCAATCCATCCAGCAGGCCTAGGATGACAGTTTAGCTAATATACTGAAATATATCTACATCTGTGACAAAGCAGTTTTCTGTTTACCACCAGCAGGAGCACACCCTCTTCCAATTCCTGACGGTCCTGAAAAAAATTGAGGGAGAGGTAATTTCAACAGCACCACATGTTACAGTATAACAGGGATAATATGTGCAATAATCTGATATCTACAGCAACTGCAATGTTAAAAGCTATGTGGAAGACAATCTCTACATGAGCTTAAAACTGCAACCACCTTACTCCCTCCCCAAAAAAACACCTGACATCCATATAAAACTATATACACCATGACAGGACGAATGCAACTGTATTCTACTGCTGATCTAACTAAGCATACCTTGAAGCTCCTCTTGACAGGAACAGATGGCACCAACGTCCACAACATATTTGTTTGATGGATGCCTGGGAGCTGTCTTATGTAGCAAGGTTTGCCAGGAATTCCTCTGTGGCTGTGAGAGGAGGTTCTGCTGCAGGTCCACCTCCAGTGACATGATGATCCTTGACCACATGAGCTGCACGCCTCCTTGCTGTATTGATCATGTCTGTGGCATGGTGTTGCACCTGCTTGTAGCTACAGTTTTGATGATCCACAGCATTGATGTTGTGCACCAGATCATCCCACAGGGCTGCACATTCTGACCTATTTGCCCTACCTCGGGACAGCAGGACTTGATAATGCTATCACAATGCCTCAGTGATGTGGTTGTTTTCCACCTCAGAAAATGGTTGCCTGTGATGTGCCTGCATGATGTTTACTGAAATACAAAGACATGAGTGCACATATGAGGATCACATACGTACGAGTAAACTATGTAGTGATACAGCAGTAAAGGAAGGCTTTCAGTATTCATCTCTTGAATACACATCTTGTATTCAACAGTGTGCCAAACATGCAAAGGGTGTGAATAGAACTAGGATAGTAGCAATAGTGACATATTCCGAAAGTTTGATAAGAGACCTAGGGACAAAGGTGGACAGTGGTCTCACCTTCGATAACCACATTGCCACAACAGTCAGGAAATCCTTCTATGTGGCACACCTCATCACTACGGGCTTTTCATCCAGAAAAAAGGATGTCATTGTCCCACTGTACTCATCCCTCATTAGACCCATTATAGAATACAATGCCCCGTTTGGTATGTACCTCTCAAGACATCTGCAACAACTGGAAAGGCCACAGAAATACCTCACTAAAAGAATCACAGGCCTAAAGCAGATGCCCTACGCTGACCGCCTTAAAAAACTCCAGCTATACTCTGTCGCATATCGTCTACTCAGAGGCAATCTTTGCTTAACATACAAGGCCATGTCAAACCCAGAGCTGTTGGACATGCTACACTTAAAGAAATCCCAATCCCTCAGAGCCACACGCTCCAGGGATCTAAACCTTGTCATCACAATAAACAAAACATGCTGGAGGGATAGGTTCTTGACCCAGAGACTCCCCAGACTCTGGAATAGATTGCCCATACATGTCAAGCAGAGTGCCTCTTTGGTCCTCTTCAAAAGGAACCTTGACGATTGGATGGGAGAAAGGAAATTCACCCCGGGGATCACATCAGTTGCCCTGCTAGACAGGGGTCCAGGGAAGTAAATAGTGTGGGAAGAAATAGCCAGGGAATTGTTATGGCTAGGCTTGTATAGGCCCTAGGGCTGATAGCCTAGTACCAACCTATGAACCTATGAGCCTATTCCTGTTTGTGCCATGACAGATACTCATGTATGCTCACACAACCAACACAGGAGTCCACTGTAGTGTGCCCCATAGCAGGAAATATACCCCGCAAAAACAATGTGCCAACAAAATAGCAGTGTACTATCACAACTGCTATCAAAGGAAGTACCCATGAGATCTGTGTACCCAGTTATCACACAGCATTATACCCGTGGTGTGCTCTACATCCTCTGTATGTGTAACATTATACCCGTGGTGTGCTCTACATCCTCTGTACATGTAACATTATACCCGTGGTGTGCTCTACATCTTCTGTATGTGTAACTTTATACCCGTGGCGTGCTCTACATCCTCTGTACATGTAACATTATACCCGTGGTGCGCTCCTCATCCTCTGTACATGTAACATTATACCCGTGGTGTGCTCTACATCCTCTGTACGTGTAACATTATACCCGTGGTGTGCTCTACATCCTTTGTACGTGTAACATTATACCCGTGCTGTGCTCTACATCCTCTGTACGTGTAACATGGCTGGAGATGAATGTCATGTCATGAGTATAGCTCTAGCAAAGGCTTACTGATGTAATCCCCATTCCCACTAAGTATATTCAAACATATGCATCATGTTGGAAACAAAATTGATACATACCTGATGGAGTGCAATACGATTCTGTTGAAAGATACTGCTCTACAAGAAATGTGTCAGAGAGTTAGGCATATGAAGTAACTCCCATCCACAATGGTTCCCCTAGCTAGAAGTTTGCCTTTTTAAGATGTAATGTTTATTATATTGGATTATACTGTATTTCTATTGTAGTGTATGTGGAGCTTTTTCCCCTGGGCCTCTGCTGAAAACGGGTTCTGTAGACTCAGTCAGACCACCTCTGTAAACAAATGTCAAATAAATAAATAAATAAAAAAAGATGGTTCTCATTAGCAGGTGATTGCCTCTGAACCAATCTGTGGACATGCAGCCCCCACAGCTGATTTGTAGTATAATCAGGCAGTGACATGCAACTACTCAACAAGATATAAGGCCTCAATGTAGATTCCACCCCCTCTGTCATATGTTGGGGTGAAAATTAGTTAGGTAAAGATACAACATCAGCCCAGACAGAATGTTTGTAGCAGTTACTTTTTACATACAGATGTGTGTGCTACAGGCTGAAGCTGCTGCTGCAGGCAATAGGTATAGGCAGAGAGGCTGAAGACCTTACAGGATGACAACACAGAAGGGTAACTGTGGGACCTAAGGCAGCCTTCATGAACAGCCAGAGCCAGACTGAGGGAACTCATCCTACTGGAAATTAACGTATGTGTTTAAGGTAAGTATGTTAGCCAAAGGTATCATTAACAGACTAAAAGGCAACATGCTTGGTGTGTCCTAGACATCAGCATCCAGGATATTCATAATATTCCTGCATGCTATGGTACAACATGGCAAAGAGAACATGTATTACAGAAAATGTTTTCTTAAGAGGGTCACAGATATGCTACAATTGATGCATAACTCAGACTAATCATCTGTAATGTGATCCAGACATCACAGTCATGTACACATGTGAACAACGTGTGGGGAACAGGGTAGCATGTGAACAACATGTGGGGAACAGGATAGCATGTGAACAACATGTGGGGAACAGGGTAGAATGTGAACAACATGTGGGGACCAGGATAGCATGTGAACAACATGTGGGGAAC
This sequence comes from Protopterus annectens, assembly GCF_019279795.1. Taxonomy (NCBI): domain Eukaryota; kingdom Metazoa; phylum Chordata; order Ceratodontiformes; family Protopteridae; genus Protopterus; species Protopterus annectens. The sequence goes on along the minus strand of NC_056733.1, from coordinate 977,020,273 downwards.
AGGGTAGCATGTGAACAACATGTGGGGACCAGGGTAGCATGTGAACAACATGTGGGGAACAGGGTAGCATGTGAACAAAATGTGGGACCAGGGTAGCATGTGAACAACATGTTGGGAACAGGGTAGCATGTGAACAACATGTGGGGAACAGGGTAGCTTGTGAATAACGTGTGGGGAACAGGGTAGCATGTGAACAACGTGTGGGGAACAGGGTAGCATGTGAACAACATGTGGGGAACAGGGTAGCATGTGAACAACATGTGGGGAACAGGGTAGCATATGAATAACGTGGGGAACACGGTAGCATGTGAACAACATATGGGGAACAGGGTAGCATGTGAACAACATGTGGGGAATAGGGTAGCATGTGAACAACGTTTGGGGAACAGGGTAGCATGTGAACAACATGTGGAGAACAAGGTAGCATGTGAACAACATGTGGGGAACAGTGTAGCATGTGAACAACATGTGGGGAACAGGGTAGCATGTGAACAACGTGTGGGGAACAGGGTAGCATGTGAACATGTGGGGAACAGGGTAGCATGTGAACAACATGTGGGGAACAGGGTAGCATGTGAACAACGTGGGTAGCATGTGAACAACATGTTGGGAACAGGGTAGCATGTGAACAACATGTGGGGAACAGGGTAGCATGTGAACAACATTTGGGGAACAGGGTAGCATGTGAACAACATGTGGGGAACAGAGTAGGGGGTACATTAACGATAATGTCAACCACTGGAACAACTGCCAAGTCATGTGTTATGTCATGGTAGTCATTTGCTAAGTGTGTGCTGGCAACCCTTTCTTCTAGCACAACTTCCATGTATGCCTGTTACTTTTACACTTGTGTTTGTCTGGAATATCACTGGTAAATTATTGGGGACTGCAGTTTGGAATTACCTGGCCACATTTGAATCACATACTTCAGATCCCTATAGGAATTCATGCTAATCTAACATTCTAGACACTTTCTAGGTTTGTAATAGCAATATGTAAAATGTGTTCCTATCTGTAGGCCTTTGACCTCCCATTATTTGTTATCTTGTCCAGATTCCTTGCTCAAACAGGTTGAGAAGTTTGGTATGGTGCTGGTAGACTGTTACGTCTTGCTACAATGGTGTATGTTTGGATGCAAGCCTTAAGGCAACCATCCTGTGACTGGCATGTGCATTTGAAGGTGAACTGGTTTGTACATACTGTACATGTAGGACTATTTTCCCAGTAGGAGTCAGTCCACTTCTGTATGTGATACATGTATGTCAGACATATCTCTCAACCTCTTAGCACAAAAGAGTATCTGGTTCAAGGCACAAATAATGGGTGGGCAAAGTCCCTAACCTAGGCATACACTTTACATATTACTGTTACACACTTAAAACAATTGCTTGACTACAAGGTCTTGCGTTATCATGTATTTTCTGAAGAATATGGAAGTCTGAAACTGAAATGAACTGCCATTATTTAATGCACTCAGGCCTCGCTTATTTGCCTGCAAAAAAACAGAAAAACTGCACCGCGCAGAGGCGCAGTGGTTTGTGTTGTTGCCTCACAGCAAGAGGCTCTCTGGTTTGATGCTCAGCTGGGGCACCTTCTGTGCGGGTTCTGCATGTCCTTCCTGCATTCATGTGGGTTTCCTCTGGCTGCTCTGGTTTCCACCCACATTACAAAGACATGCATCTAAAGCATTTTTCCCTGGGCCTTCACTGAAAATGGGCTCATTCCAAATCACATTTTCCCAGTAAACAAATGTTAAAATAAAAATCAACCATTTTGTGAGGAATACTCCAAACATATGAAGCAAACATCTGGATATTCTTGGAACACCTCTACAGTTGAGAGGTATGATTTAATATCCTGCCTATTGTCACCTGTTTATATGTCAATATTGTGTAAAAAAAAACACTGCATTGCTGTACATAGCTGACAAGGCCTCAGCAATGTGTAGCTCATTTGTGTGCAGAGTAGCAGTACACAAACTATAGAATTTGAACACCAAAAATAGCCATCTAATGCTTTCGAGGAATTTCATTTAGCAGTGTGCAAACCCACTAACCCACTGCTGCACTGTGTGTAATAGTGAGAACCTTAAGATACACATTAATGTGCTACTCTTTGTTGTAATTTTCTCCCTGTGGTAAGTGTTGGCCTGTAGTTCACATACATTTATTTTAAATGTTAGACACAGCTGTATTTGAACCCAGGACCATGTGAACCAAAAATAAATGTTTTCAAAGCATTTAACAAATTTAGCTACAGAGTCAGTGATATAGCAGGTGTGTTCTTACTTGTTGTACAGGTAATTGTACACTCAACTGTTACATACCTCACATCTATTACTATGTGTATGGCTTTATATTGATGTATTTCTCTACCATATTCCCAGTTAAATTCCTATTTTTCCATTAATCTTTTATCAGATTTGCTACATATGCAGCATCGAGCAAACACAGTTAATTATGAGAAAATGACAATTACTATGTTTTACTTACAACATACATGATAATTAACTGGCTGTGTGGCTTGGCGGGTTGATGCACTATTCTTCAAGTCAGATGGTACTGGGCCCAAAATAGGGTGCAGGTGAATTTTTTGGATGTGATTATTATACTTTCAAATACATATAATAACACACTCCCATTTAGCTTAGCTTAGTGATGCTGCACATAACACAGCATCGTACAAATTTTCTTTAAAGAAAAGAAAATTGGGAAGATAGGAAAGTGGTGAAATGGGGTGCAAGCAGGGGGAAAAACATAGTGAAAGGCAGGTAGGAATGTGCAGGAAGGGTGTAGGAAAGAACCATCACTATCCATTTCTTCAATAACAACAACTGTGCACTTGCAAAGATCTTTTAGCTGAATCTGGACTGTCACCCCCACAGAGAGGGGGGGGGTGACAACAACATAAGTGTGTTGTAAAGCCAATTGGACCAAATTACGTGTGTCCAGTGGACATGTGTGCGAAATGGAAAGCTATGTAAGGGACAGTATTTTTTTTCGGGACAGGTGCCCCTTTTTTTTTTTTTAAGGAGAGAGTAGAATGTTGGGGAAGAGACATAGCTAAGTGTAGGGAAGGTCAGTTGGGAAGGCAATGAAGCATTTGGCGACAGACAAGACATACCAGACAGCACACAGGGTGGGCGAGGGACACAAGAAGGGGCTGAACACCTTGGCTGCAGAGGGTGTTGGGACATCCCGGTCCCATGGACTTTAGACATGGTAACAGTGTCACTCAAGTCCTCACCCATGGGACTATCAACACTGCACCTTCACTGCTCCTGTGGACGCAGTGCCTGATGCCAGCACCTGTGGCCAGCCTGCTGCACCAGGGTGGACAGCATGCTTTCCAGCTGGCATACGTGTGTGCCCATTGTCTGCTGCACAAGCCTATCCCCTCCACCGCCAATCCCAGAATGGGGGACACTCCTGGATTCTGAGGCAGAACTACCTGAAGGTCCAGGTAGTGCAGGAGTAGGAGTGGAGGTCCCATCAGGCTGCGGCCCAGATATACTAGGTCCCCGTGCCTCAGCCAGGTGAGACAAGGCAGGTAGATCACCAGGAACTGGCCTACCTTGTTGTGCTGTAGTAAATAAAATAGAAACATAAATAAAATAAAACAATAACCCAATCAAATGTAATTAATATGATAAAAGAAAACAGTAATAAATAATGCAAAAAGCTGAAAAATAATATAATGAGGAACACAGCAATAGATAATGTAAATGAAAATGTATTTAACAACAAAGCAATATTAAATTATACATAAGGACAACATAAGGGTAAATACCAAATAATATGACAATAACAAATGATAATAAAATATAATGATTAAATAAATAAAAAGGGAAGGGTGGGGTGAGAGAAGAAAGGAGAAAATGAATAACTTCACAGATACTATAACAAAACATACTAAAATAAGTACTTTTATATATGTTATATTTATACTATAACAAAACATACTAAAATAAGTACTTTTATATATGTTAGATTTATACTATAACAAAACATACTACAAATAAGTACTTTTATATATGTTATATTTGACTTGTAAGACTACTGACTGCTATGACATTTATTATTTGAACTACTGCCCTGTTCCTTACACACACACACTATAGCTCAGATCATATTGCATCCCGCAATAATTCAATGTTGCTTATAATGGATATATGATGTTCCAAGTACATACCTATCAACCTCTTAGCACAAGACATTCTGACCCAAAGCCATAAATAATGGTGTGAGAAAGGCCCAACAATAGGGCACATTCTTACATAGCACTCTTACAATCTAGCAGTGTGATCAGAGAACAGATTTGGCATTAAAATGCATTTTCAGAGATGTCTAATATCTGCAATTCAGAGGTCTGACATTGATCCTCACCAGTGTGGCAGAGACTAGCCAGGAAAACAAGATTCTATACCAAACAGGCTGCAGATATGAGGCAATATTCAGTTCATTCTGCAAAAATTGTGACAGCTGAGAAGTATGTCCACATACACTGATTACACTTGACAGCTGGACACTCAAGGCACAGGTCTATGGGTGTGTACTTCACATGCAAGCATGGTTATGTTTTATTGATGAAATGCAAAACAGTACTGAAAACAGCATCATTTCTCAGTTGGCTAGTGTGGGATTAGAACCCATAAGCAGTTACTACAGTAATACTGAACTTTTTATTTGAAATACAACATTGTCACAGCACTGTCCCCTTTTACACTTTACTGATTCATATTGTTTCAAATATTTCTTTTACAGACATGAATAGCTGCCTAGGACTTCTGTTAACATGCATGTTTACCCTAATCAGTTATTGACTGCAATCAGCAGCATATTTCAGACAATGAGCAGAACACAACATTGAGTCTTAATCTGAGTATACTACATTATCTAATGGTTGGAAGCTATGCTACACGGTACTGCATGCTTACTTGCTTTTACAGTTCAGATATGCACTGCCACATTATTGAAAGTCTATGATGTCCCAGGTATTTTCTACATGACTGTTAAGATTGTAATATCTGTACTTTTTTTATTTTATTATTAATTTATTAATTCATTTAGTACTTTATAGATTTTCTTACATACCACGTGTTTGCCTTATCCTGGCCAAATGCCTTACATGGGACTGCACATTGCAAGCCCTCTCTTCTGCAGCTGTGGTAAGAGAGGGAAACCATTATGCATAGCAGTTTTGCACAGATTCAGCTTGTATATTTAAAAAATAATAAAAAAAATACTTACATATCTGTGGGGTGTTCCCCGCCTGTGCCTCTTGGATCCATTCATCCAAAGTAACCCTCTTCCTTTGTTGGAGGTCATCAAAATGGTGATGACACTGCTCCCCAGTGCGGGGGGTATCAGTGACACTGGTCGGGTCCCCAGTGCAGGGGGTATCAGTGACACTGGTCGGGTCCCCAGTGCGGGGGGTATCAGTCACACTGGTCGGGTCCCCAGTGCAGGGGGTATCAGTCACACTGGTCAGGTCCCCAGTGCAGGGGGTATTAGTGACACTGGTCAGGTCCCCAGTGCAGGGGGTATCAGTGACACTAGTCGGGTCCCTAGTGCGGGAGGTATCAGTGACACTGGTCGGGTCACCAGTGCGGGGGGTATCAGTGACACTGGTCGGGTCCCCACTGTGGGGAGTATCAGTGACACTGGTCTGGTCCCCAGTGCAGGGGGTATCAGTCACACTGGTCGGGTCCCCAGTGCAGGGGGTATCAGTGACACTGGTCGGGTCCCCAGTGCGGGGGGTATCAGTCACACTGGTCAGGTCCCCAGTGCGTGGGGTATCAGTGACACTGGTCGGGTCCCCAGTGTGGGGGGTATCAGTGACACTGGTTGGGTCCCCAGTGCAGGGGGTATCAGTGACACTGGTCGGGTCCCCAGTGCGGGGGGTATCAGTGACACTGGTCAGGTCCCCACTGCGGGGGGTATCAGTGACATTGGTCAGGTCCCCAGTGCGGGGGGTATCAGTCACACTGGTCAGGTCCCCAGTGCGGGGGGTATCAATGACACTGGTCGTGTCCCCAGTGCAGGGGGTATCAGTCACACTGGTCAGGTACATGGCCAAACTACCCTCAGCTTCAGACTTGCATTCTGAGCCAACATAGTTCTCCTGCAGCAGCCAGGGTCTATGGTGCTCTACCAGGAGTCCAATAAAAATCCTAGACTCCTGAGCACCCCAACGCTATGCCTGAAAGCACACTCCTTCCCCCAAGACTGCCATACCCACACACAAGATTAAACTCCAAGGAATATGAGGAATTCCTGCCAATTGCCCTTTAAATAGGATGCATTCCCGCCATTACGCGTCATACTTAAACTTTCCAAAATGCGCCATGCCACTTAGCATCGCACAAACATGCCAAAAGGTATCACAACCCAGGACTTGAACCCGGGAACTACTACAGTATAGTTCATTACTCAACCTATCTTGTCACAAGAGGAGATAGTGGAGCTCATGTATTTTCACATATAATGCAAAGGTGCTAGTGTAAGCATACCGCAGCTTTGCTTCACAGGTTTGCACAGTGCCCAGCATCACACAGCTAAAACAATTGAAAGCACCCAGTTTTTATTTTTAGATGTTTGGAGCATGTCCGATACATGGGTGCACAGAGCGAAGCATAGCTAAATAACATGGCGCATTGCAGAAATATGCACATAAAAAGAAAAAAAATCCAAACTTGTGAAATAATTGAATACACAGCTCCAGAAATTTTTCTTATAGTCCTTTCAGTCAGGTTAATGGGTTGACAGGTATGTGGGTGTGCCATTGGTGTTACACAGATTCATTATCTGTGTTGTTCTGCAAGGTTTCCTGCTGCAAAACCTCCCTTAGGTGCACCCACACCATTAATATGCATGGCGCACTGCTGAGGGACTATTGTGGCAGTGTCCATGGATACATTCCATGTAAACTCTACACGGAGCCTACATGGGCTTGATTGAATCCTGGGGATTTCTTTTTCAATTTCATTTGGTATAAAGCTTGTTTTGACTGGTTGTGGAGGTTTTCTTTTGTTTGCTATTTTATAACATGTTTTTGTTTGCTTCATGTTCATTATATTTCTTTGTATTTGCTTGAACCATATGTGGTTGTTTTGGAGGGTTACAGTGATTGTGATCTGTAGTTATTTTGATGTGTAATGAATGTTACTTAGTTAATCTAACTGATGTGAGGATAAAATAGTTGCAGGTCGAATGCTGTTGAACAAGATATCCAGCACTCTGGCTCAAATTAAACCCTTTGTCAGAGATGATTGCTAGGATTTTAAACTTGCTTATTTATTTGTGTTTGTTGTGTCCACATTAACAGTATATAGTGTTTAGTGGAAAGGGATATGAATTATAACACCTTATAACAGCTCAGGGTCATAGGTTCATAGGTTCATAGGTTCATACTAGGCTATCTGCCCGAGGGCATTTACAAGCCTAGCCCATCGTTTTGTGGCTTACGCCACCCCTTTAGTATGGGGAACTATACCCATTATTTTGCTGTGCCTCTGTCGAGCAGTGACACTGAGGTAATCCCTGGGGTATATCTGCAATCTCCCATCCATTGGTCAAGATTTCTCTTGAACAAGGCCAGCGAGGTGCTCTGCCTCACATGTACCGGGATTTTGTTCCACAGCATAGGGAGTCTTTGGGTGATGAATCTATCCCTCCAGCACGTCCTATTAATAGCCGTGTCAAGGTTTAAGTCTCCGCCCTTGTGGCTCTGATGGATCTAGATTTTTGAGGTGAAGCATATTCATCAAATCTGGGTTTGACATGGCCTTGTATGTTAGGCAAAGGTCACCTCTGAGCAAGCGGTAAGCGACTGAATAGAGCTGGAGTTCTTTCAGTCAGGCAGCATAGGACAGATTTTGAGACCCTTTAACCTTTTGGTGAGGAACTTTTGTGGCCTCTCCAGCTGCTGCAAGTGTCGGGACAGATACATTCAGAAAGGGGCATTGAACTCAATCATTGGTCTGATGAGTGATGAGAAAAGGGAGACTATGCTCTCCTTGATCTAGATGAGAATCCCTTCATGATAAGGTGGGCAATGTAGAAGGTCTTCCTAACTACTTTAGCTACATGGGTGTCGAATGACAGACTACTATCAACCTGGGTCCCCAGGTCCCTGATAACTTCTTCTGTGCTCAGTGGATTGCCACCTATTTGGTAGCTAGGGGTAACCTTGTTTTTCCCGAAGGGTATGACTATGCATTTTTTGGCATTTAACTTTAGGCCGTGGCTCTGGCACCAGTTATCCGTTTCTTTGAGACCCTTCTGAAGGATATCTGTGTCAGATGTGTTTTCTACTATGGCCCAGTTTGCAGTCATCTGCAAACTTTGTCAGCCATAACCCTCCTGTGTTTGCTTGTACTTGGAAAAGTAGATGCCAAACAAGAGTGGGCCCAGGACTGAGCCCTGTGGGACACCACTTGTGACAGGCTTTGAGTCTGACATGGCGCCAGCAGCTCTGACCCTGTGGGTTCTGTCACTCAGCCAGTTTGCAACCCATCTTGTGATGTATGGGTTGACATTTAAGCTGATGAGTTTTTCAATGATACCCGAATGGGGTATTGTATCGAAGGCCTTAGCCAGATCGAGGTAGGCTGTATGGACTGCCTTTCCCTCATCAATGGCTTTGGTGACTGTTTGAAAAAGTCAACCAAGTTTAAAAGGCATGATCTGCCTTTGACAAAGCCAAACTGGGTTGGATCCAAAGTCTGCAAATTCCCTATGTCTTTATTTATGAGGTCCATTATGATCCTCTCCATGGCTTTGCAGATAAGGCTTGTCAAGCTAATGGGCGGTAATTTCCAGGGTCGGTGGAGGCACCGCCTTTGTGAAGTGGTACCACAGTTGCAGTGCGCCACTCCTGGGTGCGTATCCAGAGGTAAGACTTTGATTAAACAGCTGTCCTAGCTGTGGGTTTAATTCCTCATTGAGTTCATGGAGCACACAGCCGGGGACACCATCAGGTCCCATGGATGCTGTGTTTTTGCTTTGGAGAGAGCAGTTCTCACTTGGGCGCTGGAGATGTTTGGGGGCTGCAATCGTTTGGTATAGATATCTCTCCTTTTGGGGAGGGGAGTTTGCACTGAACCTGTCAGCCAGTATGTTGGCAATGTCTGTAGGATCAGTAATCTTCACATCATTTTGAACTAGCTCTGAGCATATCTGGGAGTTTCCTCCCAGGTTTCTAACATAGCTAAAGAAGGCCTTATGATTGTCTTTTGAGTCTTTAGCTATTTTTCTCTCGAAATTTGCTTTGGATGATTTTATGAGAGCTCTTAGTTTTCTACTTATAGTGATCAAGGGTGTCTTACCTTTTAAGGATTTTGCTCTATCTTGTAGTAGCTTCCTCCTTTTGTTGTAGAGTTTGTTTATGGCTGGGGTCCACCAGACTGGACGCTTGCCTTTGGTACAAAGAGTCTTTGTTTTGCTTGGGATTGCCTTATCCATGCAGTCCTGCAGGTGCTGGTAGAAGGCATTTGTAAGTGATTCAGCGGCTTGAGTACTGTTTTCCGCCGGCTCGGGGGCCTTAAAGGAGACCACACTAGTCTTTAGAAGTGTGAAGTCGGTTTTTGAGAAGTTCTTTACTGTGGTCTTTTTTATTTCAGGTGGGGGTGGGATGAGGACCTCCAGCGAGATTAGTTTGTGGTCTGATCTCACCAGTGAGGGGTACACCTCCGGTGTTGAACATTGTGCTCCCATGTTCGTGATGATGAGATCAAGTATGTTATCTCCTCTTGTGGGGATGGTGACTAGTTGTTCCATGGCATTTGAGTTTATGAATTCCAGGAACTTTTGGGCTAGGGTGTTTGGGCTTGAGTAGTGTTCCCAGTCTATATTAGGGTAATTGAAGTCACCTAGTATGATGGTGTTTGGTGATACATTTATCCCCTCTAGTGTTTTCAGGAAGGCCATGTGAGGTTCCTGAGTTTGTGAGGGTGGCCTGTAACATGCTACAATTTGCAGAGCAGTCTTGCCTATGGTTAATTGCACCTGGATGGTCTCCGATGCATCGTGCGTTGCCACCAGTCTTGAGGTGTGGGTGTCCTTGATGAATATGGATACCCCTCCTTTCTTGGTATTGTCCAGATTTTGGGGCCGGAACGCATGATATGAGGTAAAACCTGATAGCTGGGGTGCTCTCAGGAGCCTTGAACCAGGTTTCTGTCACAGCACAGACATCGATGTTCTCCATACTGAGAAGGGCCTCGAGTGCGTGCATTTTGAGATTTAGACTTCTGGCATTGAGCAGCATTACCCTTAGTTTTTTCCTTTTTGTGTTCTAGGGTGGTAGGTTTAGAATTTGAGCCTTGCCTAAAAAGGCACTATGGGGTGGCAAGAGCCTTTGCCAATATCCGGAATCCCAGGGTGACAGGTGCAAGCCGTCCCTTAAGCAGCGTGGCTTGTCCAGCATGTCATCCCAGGCAGACAGACACTGGATCCCCTTTGAATGACACCAGTGTTTAAGCCAATTGTTAAAGCTGATCATCTTATCTCTGTATTGTGGCATCATTCTTGGTGAAGGTAGGATACTGCTCAAGGTCAGGGTCATACCTGTCTGGGCTACATAATCAGAGAGCTCCTCAATGTCTCTTTTCATGTAGTCCAAGGAGGTACGTCTCAGGTCGTTTACACCAGCGTGGACAATGACTGAATCATATTTGTACCTGCTGTTGAGAGACCTGAGTGCTTGCGTTATGTGGCGGATTCTAGCGCCCGACAGGCAGCTTACTGTGACCTTCTCCTTACTCAGTCTGGTGAGCGGACGTCAGTGTGTCTGACTATGGAGTCACCAATGACTAGTGTGTCTGGCATTGTGTTTGGCCTTAAGGGCTGTGACTGTTTGACACTCTGACTGTGAGGTCTATGTGTTGCAGGTGTTGTGTTCTGAGGTGGTGGTTGTTTGGGTGTCTGCTTTGGTGGCCTCTGCTGTTTTGGTAGATTTTTGATCAGAGCCTCCGAGTATGTCTTTGTGTGTTTATGTGTATGATTTGAGGTTGTAATGGTAATATGTGAGACTGGGTCTATAGTGTGTGTGGTAACCTTCTCCTCCTGACTGGTCTTGCCAGTCCTATGTTGAGAGAGCTCAGCCTCCAGTTTGGCCGTATAGTTGCATCTCGCATGTATTTGTGTTTTGTGGGAGGAGGAGAGGGTTGTCTGTGTACATGAGGCAATTGTAACATTGCCTCAATATTCAGGTTCACCAGCTGAGCAGGAGAGGACACTAGCAACTGATCCTCGACATGCTAGAAGGAATAGACAAAAAAACTTTAAAAAGATTCGGGGACGTGGGTGACCGAGAAATGGGGGTTGCCTTTTGGGGTACTATCTTTGACAAGAGTGCCGTATCAAGGTAATAAGTACTGTAGGAGCAAGTGCTACGTTTAACAGATAGAGAATAGTCTACTTGGAGTCAAGTAGAGATGATCTTTTTAATTATAGGATACGCTGATTAGATCAGTAGTATAGTTCGAGGAAGGTAGTTTTAAGGGAAAATTTGAAGAGTGGACTTTAGGTAGCCCGAATAGTTTAAACCTGCTTAACCGCTGCTGCCCTAGTGTGCAACGGTAGCAACTCCGCGCTAAATCGGGCTAAATCGGGCTAAATCACGCTAAAGCGTGCTTTATAACTCAAAGAAATTGTCTGTAAATTAGTTTGTATACACACACACACACATATATATATATATATATATATATATATATATATATATATATATATACATATATATATATATATATATATATATATATATACATAGTAGGCTATATAATATAGGTTCATAGATTACTACTAGGCTAATTGCCCTTGTGGGCCATTTTAAGCCTAGCCAATTACCCCATGTGAGAAACAAACCCTGCACCTTGTGCATGTAAGGTAACTACCTTAACCATTATGCCTCCCTCCATATAAGCTGTATCACACATAAGGAGGGCCATGGCTTACCATACATTATACTAGCTGAGTTACAGGCAGAATATGATTGTGCCTTTTAGTATGATGTGATGTATGATGCACAAAAGAAAATAACTGTGCAGTGTGTTGACATTGTTTACAAATAATGGAACGTTATCTAGTGTGGAAAAGAGACAAGTTGGCGTAATGGTTAAGGTCTTTGTCTCTCATGCACAAGGTACAAGGTTCATTCCTGACCTTTGGCCAATGCTTGTTTGGAGCTTGCATGTTCTCTTTGTGTCTATGTGGTGTTCCTGCCACCTCCAAAAAACATGCTGAGTGTTTCCATCTCAAAAACTACCAATAAATGGAGCTGTGGGCAGTAGCATGGACTCTACATGGTGCCATATAGGGAGAATCTACTGTGGTGCACAGTATCCTCAGGACAGGAGAACACCAATCACAGACTGTGCACCAGTCTAAAATATGGCTCTAGGTGAGTCAGTCATGTTGCCAAATGGCTGGCATGATGATTTGTAGTGATAACTGGGTTGAAGACCCTGCCTACACTAGGGACCCATACTAACAGTGGGAGGGGTATGTGCCCTATCTAGTGTGTCAGTGCCCAGGATAGCTGACATTAAGAATTGTTACACTCAATGACAGGATGGAGCTTGGAAGTAGATGATGGTACAGATGGTACAGAGGAGGATGGACATCCTATGGTACAGAGGAGGATGGACATCCTATGGTACAGAGGAGGCTGGACATCCTATGGAACAGAGGAGGATGGACATCCTATGGTACAGAGGAGGATGGACATCCTATGGTACAGATGAGGATGGACATCCTATGGTACAGAGGAGGATGGACAGCCTATGGTACAGAGGAGGATGGACACTATGTATCCAAGTCCCAAGATGGAAGGAGGAGGAGGCCAGATTAGAAATGGTATGGGACTGTGGGGAGGGACAGCCTTCAGAAGGCAGCATGAGATGTCAACGGAATTAGTGACAGACTCATGGCAATCAGACTGCAGTAATGATAGTACAGTTTTCATAATCTCAGCCTAGGGCTGTGATAGTATTCATACAGCAGACATTCTCAAGTGAGAAAGTGGTAGGAGGTAGAATCAGCAATTTTAAAGTTGTCCCTAGCAAAACAGTCATTCTTACAATCAGTTACAAGCAGAAAAGGCTCTTAGGTCAACAGAGACTAATGGGAAACTACAACAGTTCAAGAAAGTTGACTGGAAAGAAAGTACAACAGTTCAAGGAATTACTCAGGGCTGTAGCACCCCAAGAAGAGGGGGAAATTGGTGGAGATGAAGAAGAGTGGCAACGCCTAAAAACAG
>NC_056733.1:976932010-977002010 GCF_019279795.1 Protopterus annectens | reverse complement strand
TGTAATATTGCGTTAAAAATAGAAAGAGAAAAAATATACATATACCAAGAATCTGGGGACAACACCAAAACATGTTTCTTCAGCGGAAAAGAAGGGCATTTGATAAGTAACTGTGACAAAAGAAAATGTTATATTTGTGGGGAACTGGGACCTGATGCAAAAACATGTGAATTGAAATGTTATAAATGTAATAAAATTGGACATTTATGGATGGATTGCAAAATGAAAATAACAGTAAGAAGAACGGGAAGAAAATGAACAAAGAAAGGAAATTTTAGAAGTTGTAGACATAGAAGAACAATTAGGTGAGAAAAATAATAAAGAGGAGATAGGAGAAGGTTCCGGAATAAGTGATGAAGAAGACATAAATTGACAGGTAGTAAAAGAAAAAATAATTCTATTGGTAAAAGGGTAAAAGACATAAAAAAAGAAAATTTAAAAGGATAAGTACAAAAGAAAAAGAAAGGAAATTAATTAAAACAATTATACAGCTAATGACTGCAGGCTGGTATAATGGTTGAGCTGTTTAACTCACAGACTCAATGTACATTGTTTGATTCTCACCATTGGGAAGGAAATTCGCTAATTCTACAATGGACAGTTAATAAAAGCTAGCCTAGTAATTAGCTATAAACTTTCGAAACCATGAATCTAAGAAAAGGGAACATTAAAATTGTTGAGTGTTTTCTGTAAATGTGAATCGTATTAAGAATATAGTAAGAAGACTAGGAATTTTACAGTGGTGCAATACCTGTGATGTAGATGTAATTATATTTGAAGGCACAATATTTTAACAAATGAAAGATTACAAACAGATAAACTATGGGGAGGAAAGGTAATTTGGAATTTGGGAAATGAGAGATGTTCTGGAACCACTGTATTTGGATGGTGCAGTGGTTGTGTTGTTGCCTCACAACAAAAGGTTTTCTGGTTCAATTTTCAGCTGGGCTGCCATATGTGCAGAGTCTGTGTGTCGTTCGTGTGAGTTTCCTCTGGGTGTTCGGGTTTTCTCCAACTATGCAAAGACATGCGTCTGGAGCATTTCTCCCCAGGCCTCACCTGAAAACTGGCTTTATTCCAAGTCAGACTTTCCTGATTAACAAATGATAAATATATAAATTGTGTAGAAATACAGTAAAAATATTAAATGTAACTTTAGCAACATGGGAATGTTAGTCATTGTAGATTTAAAATGTAAAGAACAAGTATATAGAATTCTAACATTATATGCTTATACTAACTGTAAAGAAAGGAAAGCTTATTTTATCAGATTTTAGACTATGTGGTAGTAAATATAATTATTATAATGACAGGAGACTAACTGTGATTTAAGAGGAAAAAATGAAAAGAAATGAAATGGTAAAAGAAAAATGTTAGAAGTTATAAGATGTGGTAAGTTAAAACTTTGGGGAAAAATTCATGGACTTACAGAAGGGTTATGTATACAACCAAAACAGACTATTTTATAGTATCAGAAGGTTTAGTTATAGGAGAAGGTCAGGTAGTTGAAACAGGATTTTCTGATCATCTTGCAATAAGGATAGAGATAAAAGAAAACAAGGAATATATAAAAATAGGCAATGGAATAAAAAGGATAAACGAGAAAGCAAGAAATGAAGAATGAAAGAGATTAGTAATACGGTTATTTATTTATTTATTTATTTTATTATTTATTTAACATTTGTTAACCAGATAAGTATGACTAGGACAGATAACCAGGTAAGTATAACTAAGACAGATAACCAGGTAAGTAAGACTAGGACAGATAACCAGGTAAGTATAACTAGGACAGATAACCAGGTAAGTATGACTAGGACAGATAATCAGGTAAGTATAACTAGGACAAATAACCAAGTAAGTCTAACTAGGACAGAGCCTATTTTTAGTGGAGGCCCAGGGTGAAATGTTCCAGATGCATGTATTTGAAGTTATGGATCATATTACATTTAGAACATTTTATAAAACTGAATGGCAGATGATATTTAAAATGAATATAAAAAATGTTTTTTTACAGTGGCATTATGATGTGAGAAAAGTAGTGAAAGAAAAATATAAAATAACATATAGTAATGCATTGGAAGCTTTAAAACATAATGATACAAAGTACTTTGACAAAGAAAAAGAATTATATGAAAGAAATCAAGAAAAATACAAGAATTGTTATAGAAGCAAATTTTTATTACAAAGAAAAAGAGATGCATTTAGTTACTTCAACAGATTAGTAAAGGAAGATGGCAGTGTAATGAGAGAAATAAAAAATGTAAAAGGAGAAATAGAAAGCACTCAGGAAAAGATCATAAACAGTACAACATGTGCAAGAAAAGTTTAAAAAAGAGATGGCAATGAAAAACATGGAAAGTACAAAAAAAGTTAACAGAACAAAAAGAATAAAGAATTGGAAGAGGAAATTTCTTTAAATGAGCTAAATGAAGTATTAGGACAAATAAATACAAATGTTTCTGCCGGCCCAGATGGAATATGGTATGAAATGAAGAAAAATGTAAAGGATTGGAAAAAAAAGTATTTTTTAAAGATTTTGAATGAATAGTTAAATGAAAGCTTTATGTATAAAGAATTATGTAGTGAAATATGCAAATTCATATGGAAGAAGGAAGATATAAGACAAAAAGCTGGAGACGGGTAGTATTGAATAATAATGAGTATAAGATCTTTATGAAAATAATACAAAAGAGATTTAAAACTAAAATGGAAAATATTATGGAAGATAGCATATATAGTGTAAAGGGAAAGGGTTATCAAGAATTATTAATGCTAGTTAGAGAAATTGTGGATTATATTCTGAACAGAAAAGAAGCAAAAATCATAATAGGAGATCTTAATAAGGCATTTGCCATAATTGGATATGAAATCTTATGGGTAATAATGAAAGAATATAATATATAAGTGAAAAAGTTAGGAAATTATGTATGTCAGTATATAGCAATAATATAATAAAAATAATTGTAAATGACTGGCTAAGCCAAGAGGTATGTATGAAGAGTGGTGTAAGACAGGGATGTCTAATGAGTTGTATACTCTTTGCATTAGTTATGAATGCGATAGTATGTAAAATAAATTACAAAATGAAGGTTTAAGAATTCCAGTTCTGTCAATATATGCAGATGATGTTATAATAATTGCAAAAAACAAAATTGGGATAAAAGAAGTAATTTACACAAATTAGTGTCTAGAGATGATAGGGATGGCTTTAAATAAAGAGAAAAGTAAAGGTTTAGATGATATAGTAAAGACTGAGTGTATATATTTTACAATTAATTACATTTCTGTGTTAGGTATAAAAATTGAGAAAAAAGATGCAAGTAGAATTCAATGTGAAAAAAAACAACAGAAGAAATAAAGCAAACATTTTCTGGAGAACATATAAATTATCATTCAGAAAAAAATGTTTATTTGATAAATTCAGTACTGATGGGGAAAACAGCATACTTAGCAAGTGTATTTATGTTGCCAACAGCATTTGAAAAGGAATTGTTACAGATATTTTTTTCATTTATATGGGGGTTTTATATTAAAAGTAGTAAAAAGAGGAGTTTTGTATGTAAATAAAGAAGAAAGAGGTTTAGGGTTAATTTACCCAGTGGTATATGCTGCTTGATTAAATGTATGCAAAGTGTTAAACTTGATAAAATGAAAAGATGAGAGATTAGTAGTAAAAATGTATAAATATAAATAGGATACATTTGGGAGTATGGTAAAAAAAAGAATAGAAGAGAAAAGGAGTCTACAAATGAAGAAATAAATGTTACCAAGAAAAATGCTTTTGTGGACAATAAAAGCTGATGATATAGAAAAAGATAGAATAGAAAAGTATGGTATAAGAATTTAATGATAAAATTATTTATTTTAATAGATAATGTAAAGCAGATACATATTTACTATTGTTTCTATGGTGATTTACTTTGTGAGCGAATGACATAAGAGCTGCAGTAGTGCTATGAAAGGCAGGAAGCCAGTTGTGTATGTGTGTGAAGTTTTCGAGTGTTTAGGTAGTTCCTGATTTGTGTGTGTGTGTGTGTGTGTATATATATATATATATATATATATATATATATATATATATATATATATATATATATATATACACCTCTCTAAGATTTTGGAAAGGGGTGAAAGTGTAGCAATAAGGCAATAGTTGGTCAGTTCTTTAGAGTTACCCACTTTATGGAGTGCAATAATGTGAGAAATTTTCCAGACCTCAGGGACATGATGTTCAGATTTGGAGTGGTTAATAAGAATGGCTACTGGGTATGCAATTGCATCAGCAGCAATTTTCAGAAATTCAGCTGGAAGTTTCTCTCTGGCTAATGTAGGCGTAAGTTATTTGAGCAGTTTTTTGATTGTATTAATATTAACAGAGACAGGTTAAAAGTTAAAGCCATTTTAATTACTAGGAAATCTGCGTGGTTAATTGGAGGAGGGAGAGATCTGAGAGTTAGATAGGACTAGAATGGGTTCTGTAAAATATTTGTTGGATAAAAGAATAAAAAAGTTATGGGGAAAACTATATAAAAAGATGTTTTTGAAGATATAAAAGAAGTGGATAAAATAAATATGGATTTATAAGACAAGAAGTAAAGAATATGCTAAAACAGTAGAAAAAAAGTTATTTTATGTTATATGGGTTATATGGAATGAAATAATAAAATTATGTTTAACTATAAATAGATTTTAGCAATGATATTAAGCAAATCAGATGGTTATGGGAAAGGAGTGGGAGTCTAATAGGGATGAAAATTTAGCATGATTGTCAAGGAAATTATGAATATGTGTAAACAGATTTGTATATTTATATATTTGTACATATGTTCATATTTGTAAATATGTAAATATTTTGTAAATAAGAGTTATTTTTGTATACTAATAAAGGACCCCTACTCATAATCTATACTCCTGTCTTGCCTTATGTGAGTACATGTGGACTTTCCACTCCTAGCACAGCGACAGCTGGGAGGATGGTGTGCAAGATGAAGATAGTGATGGATGGAGTGGAGGTGAATGCCAGCTGTAAAGAGGATATTTGTGGTATTGTGGAGGATTCAGAAAGCCTTTTCCAGAAGGAATTGTTTGTGATATCAGAGAATGTGGCAGAAGAGGAATGCATTGTTACAACCCACCAGTCGGGAGAATTGTGGGATGATATATAAAATGAGATGATGAACAAAAGTGAAACTGAAAATGATGTAATGGAGAGGAATAATGGACAAACTCCAGGCAGAGAACGTGGAGGATATTATGAAAAGAGACACTATAAATACAAAGAAAACATAAGTAGAGACAGTAGCTGCTAAATCAGAAACAAAATAAAAAAGACAGCATCAAAAGGAAAACTGTGGTGAAAATTCAGAGTATAATTAACAAGGAGATAGTTAGATATAACATATGGGACACTGTGTGTTAAAATATATAAGGTAAGAGCATTTATTTTAATAAATAAAGAGACATTTTGTGACATTTTATGAGACTGCACAAGAAATGGGAGTGTTTTTGAGCGAGTCTGAGAAAAAAAAAAACAAAATGGCAAAATCCATGCAATGATTATGTAGTGAAATTTTTTTTCAAGAGGCAAAAAAGAATACATATATAGTTTTGGACAGAGGTTGAAAGAAAGACTTTGAAAAGACATTTAAAAAGGGTTTGAAAAGAAGTTATGGACATGATTAAAGTTTATGATAATAGGGGATTATGGACTGGGGATATGATTGTAATATTGTGTTAAAAGTGAAAGGGAAAGAATTGTACATAGCCCAAGTATTATAAATGTTGAAGGAAATAAGGGTGTTGTAAAATATCGGTGGTCTTTTTTTTTGTTTGTTTTGTTTTTTTTTTTTTGTTTTTTTTTGGGGGGGGGTTTTGGCAGAGAAGGACATTTAATAAATAATTGTGATAACAAGAAATGCTATATACATGGGAAAGCTGGACATGATGTAAAGAAATATGAACTTGAATGTTACAAATGTAAAAAAATGGACAAACAAGGATGATTTGTTAAGAAATGTATAATGAAACAGTGAAAATATTGGGAAGATAAAGAACAAAATTAAGTAGAAATAAGAATGGAAGAAAATTCTGAAAAAGCAAAGGATTTTAAATAAGGGTGTTGTAAAATATTGGGGGTAATTTTTTTTGTTTGTTTTGTTTTGTTTTTTTTTTGTTTGTTTGTTTTTTTTTTTGGCAGAGAAGGACATTTAGCAAATAATTGTGATAAAAAGAAATGCTATATACATGGGAAAGCTGGACATGATGTAAAGAAATATGAACTTGAATGTTACAAATGTAAAAAAATGGACAAACAAGGATGATTTGTTAAGAAACATATAATGAAACAGTGAAAATATTGGGAAGATAAAGAACAAAATGAAGTAGAAATAAGAATGGAAGAAAATTCTGAAAAAGCAAAGGATTTTAACAAAAGAAGAAAGGAGGAAACAGAAATAGATTCATAAGATATAAATTGGAAAGTAGCAAAAAGAAAGAAGAACTCCATTGGTAAAGAGTAAGTTGTAGAGACAGAAACTTAAAATAAAGGCAATGGATAAAAAATACATTGAAAAAGTAGTAAAAGAAGATAATTATTTCCTTTAAATTAAAGAACAGGAAACTAATAATTTAAGACTTCTCTCAGTAAATGCAAATGGTAAAAAAATATAACAAGAAGGATAGAGATTTTAGAATGGTCCAATAAATGTGATGTAGATAGACTTGTTTTAGCAGATATAAGATTTGTAACAAATGAAGAAAGATTACAGACAGAAAAGTTATGGGATGGAGAGATAATATGGAATTTGGAAAAGCAGTGTTGTTTAGGAGTAGCAATTTTATGCAGAACGGTAGTGAAGGTTTTACAAGTAACAGTCAAAATGGGAAGATTTATTATAGTGGGTCTACCATGGAAAGGAAAGGTTTATAGACTCATAGTTATATATGCATATGTTATTTGCAAAAAAGGGAAAAATTCATTTGAACAGTTGTTAGATTACATGGTAGTAAATATGGACATTATAATAACAGGAGAAGCAAACTCAGTGAAGGACATCCACAGCGGCCACGCACAGCAGAAACTGTCCATAGTAAAGTGGAGCATAAACATATACCACAGTACACGTCTTCAAATACTAGATAGTACAAATAAAATCCAGGTAAAATCCACCGCGAAATAATCCTCCAGATAGTTATAAAATGGGTTTACTGTATAAGAGTGAAATGTGGTAAGTTGGTAATAAGGAATAGAAAAGTGTGGTCATATAAAAGAGGTATATTAAAATCTGAGACAGATTATTTAATAATATCTGAAGCCATAAGTGCAGCAGAAGGAGATTCAGGTCATCTGCCTATATAGAGGGAAGTAAATGAAAATAAAGACTATATTAGAATATGAAAGGCTATAAAAAGAATAAATGAAAAAGAATGGAATGAAAAGGGGAATGAATTATACATTTATGGAGACATCATGGAATTATAATGGAATTTTACATACTCGGTCAGAATGGTAGATTGCTTTTAAATGAAAATACAAAAGACACGTTTTACAATGGTAGAGTAAGACAAGAAACATGGGAAAATAAGGGTATGCAATAACACGTAAAGATACATTTGAAAGTTTAGAAACAAGGAGAGTATTATAAAAAGGGAAATAATTGTATAAAACAACAGATTATGGAAGTAAATTATGTAGAAGAATGGTTCAGAACAAATTCGAGAGAATTTAATAAAATGTAGGAAATGAAGAAATTCCCAGAACAAGTGAACAAGGAAGTTGAAAAAGAAATTAATTTGTATGACTTAGACAAGCATAGATTCAGCTGCAGGGCCATATGAAATTTGAAACATATAAAAATGTAGGTGAATGACAATATATATATATATATATATATATATATATATATATATATATATATATATATATATATATATATCTGTTTCCTAGGCATTGACCCAGTAGTCAGGGACTTAGGGATACACACATAGACAGTAAACTAACCTTCAGCCAACATGTGCCTACAGTAGTGAGAACATCATTGTATGATGCACAACTTACAGAGAAAGGTATGTCATCTAGGTCCAAGGAGGTCATTGTTCCACTGTATTTACCATTCATCAGACCTGTCAATGAGTACAATGTCCCCTTCCTATGTGAGTAACCAGGCACATCCAACAAGTGTAATGTTCACAGAGGTCCTTCACTAAAACAATACAAGGCATATGTAAAATGGGGTCTGTATGACAGTATTGAATGGACTAAATTGCGAATGTTATTTAGTTGATCTGATACTGTCAAAATGGCAAAATAGCAAAGTCATGGAGCATCAAATTTTTCCCAGGGAAAAAATTTGGTGGGCCGTCTTTGGGACTTTGCCATTTCCTCCACTATGGTGCAATCTCGGAGTTGGTATATTTAAGTAGGGGTGTGTGGGGGACACAGCCCCCCTCTGGCGGGGTGTGTGTGGGGGGGCAAAGCCCCCCACTTAAATTTATGTTTACGTTTTTTTTTTTTTTTTTTTATTGGAGCAGCGAATTTCTTCCCTGGGAAAAAAATTTGCTGTTCCGTTTGTTCGATATTTTGCTATTTAGATATTATTGGTACGATGAAATAGCATTCGCTATTTTCATCATACGATAATTTAATATACAGACACATAAAATGCTCTATGCAGACCTCTTCAAAGCCCTATATCTGTATTCTGTCTCCTACAGGCTGTTGAGGGGAGTTCTATGCCTGGTATACAAGACATTGTCAGACCTCACCCTGATGGATTTCCTGCATATGCAGAAAACAAACAGCACCAAAATTACCCATTCTAAAGACTTAAACTTTATCTATGATATAAGAAAGACCTGCTGGAGAGACAAGTATGTATCCCAGAGACTACTCCTTCACTGGAACAGAGTCCCCATCCATGTGAAGCAGAGTTCCTCCATAACCCAATTCAAATGTAACTTGGACAATTGGATGGGAAACAGGAAATTCATCCCTGGTTTGGTACCTATGTCTCTATTGAACACAGGTAGCCTGTAAATGGTTCATTTCTCAGACCCCTGCTTGGGAACACAGGTAGCCTGTAAATGGTTCATTTCTCAGACCCCTGCTTGGAAATGGTTCATTTTCCAAACTGCTGCTTACACTTCCAAGGCTGCCAAACCTTGTCAGAGATCTGGGATGTATGGCTAGGCTTAAAACGGCCCTTGTGGTTGTTAGCCTGTTACACGCCTATGAACCTATGAATGTATTCATTTGGAATGAGTTGCTAAATGAAGGTTTTAACAATGAGGAGTTATGATATGGATGAAAGGAGAAGAAAAAGATGGAACCCTGGAGACCAGTAGTATTAAATAATACAGATTAGACAATATTTATGAAATGAATACAGAAAAGACTTGTAAATAAGACTCAAAATATAATGGAAGAAAGTTTATATGGTATGAAAGGAAAAATATGTCAAGACTTAGTAGTGATAGTAAGGGAAATAGTGCAGGATATTTTAAATGAGAGGATTTAAGCTTATGGTAGATGATATTAATAAAGCATTTGACTCAGCTGAACATGAGATGTTATGGGATTTAATGAAAAGCTGCAATTTTAGTAATAAAATTAAGAAAGTTTGTATAACAGCCTAAGGGAATAATAAAATAAGAAATGTGGCAAATGGATGGTTGTGCAAAGAAACAGAGATGAGTAATGGGAGAAGACAGGGAATATCTATGAGTAGTTAGTGAAGTTAATTGTAAAATGAATAATGTAAAACATGTTATGCATAAATTGTCATATGCAGGTGACATTATTATACCAACTATGAAATTATGTTTCACGAGAAATGGATATTTTCAACCTGGCAGTGTGAAACTTGGCTCTAGATGATTGCCACTGTTAAAGTCACACCCCAACTCAATGTGCAAAAATGGGAAAAGGGTCTGCGGATAGATAGATAGATAGATATTGTGAACAGCATTAAGAAAAATTAGATGGCAGTTATGAAAAAAGTCTGGGGTATGATTTAAATAAGAATGAATAAGTATAACAGGGGAATGACATATTCTGCACTTAAAAACGGGATTGTGTCGAAAATATGTACGTTTATAAACAGATGAAAATTAAATATGTATCTAAGTTCTTACGTATAGAGAGTATTATGTACATAAGATGTAAATAAAGGACCCCTATTCTTTTCGATAGGTACTGCACACCTCAGTTTAATACCTCACCTGAAGATTATTATCTGATTTGTCTGTGATGGCCATGGAGAGGTAGAGGATGCTAACGGTAATTAAGACTTGCATATGTTGACGATGTACTAACAAAAGGTAAAGGCTAATAGTAAAAAACAGTAATTAATGAAACTTGTAAAAATGTAAAATTAAAATAAAAACAGCATATAAAATGACAGAAAACCTTTTTATTAATGAGCAAATCACAGAGGTAAGCACTTTCATGGGTAAATCCATTTCATCAGACCATCTGGTGAAGTGGATTTACCCAAAAAAGTGCTTACCTCTGTGATTTATTCATTAATAAAAGGTTTTCTGTCATTTTATATGCTGTTTTTATTTTACAAATTCCAAGCTGCTTCTAGTAGGATGATTTGGGATTCTAGGTTTGACTGTTGCTCATGTTCTGGTGTGAGTAACATTGTGCAGAACTGTTTCAGATTACACTGGGACTGAATTTGTTGAGATGTGTAAAAGCCCTTTTAGCTAAATATTACGATTGATTTTTCTTTAAAAACTATTGCTTGTCGAACAGAAAGTGTCCCTGCTGTTGACCATTGGAGCAGTTTCCACGGTCTATCTTATTGTGATATTAGTTCCTTTATTGATGGAGTTATCTATGATAGGGTTTTAGTTTACCTTCTCTATATGTAAGTGGGGCTATGGCATTTAATATCCTAAGGAAGGTGTTAATGAATTATTACACTAAAGGTGGTATTAAGGAATTATTTACTAAAGGAGGCATTAATGAATTATTATACTAAGGACAGTATTAATGAATTATTGCACTAAAGGAAGTATTAATGAATTATTATACTATGGAGGTATTAATGTATTGTTATATTAAGGGAAGCATTAATGAATTATTATATTAAGGGCAGTATTAATGAATTATTTACTAAAGGAGGCATTAATGAATTATTATACTAACAGCTATTAATGAATTGTACTAAAGGAGGTATTAATAAATTATTATACTAGGAAGGTATTAATGAATTATTATATTAAGGGAGGTATTAATGAATTATTTTACTATGGGAGGTATTAATTAATTATTCTACTAAGGGCAGTATTAATTATTATACCAAGGAAGGTGTTAATAAGTTATTATACTAGGGAGGTATTAATGAATTATTGTCATCTGAGATAATTTGAGAGACTACAGCATTCATAAGGCATAAAGCATTATATATAGAACAATCATGGTTACTTTCTTTTGCATACTGTTCCTTGCAAGCTTTTATGCTGTAATGAATGCATACAGAGTAGTATTTCTGTCACTTGAGTAATTTTTTTCACAGTTCTGATATTTTACTGTTAACCGCTTTAAATCTTACTTCCAGTCTTTCAGCACTTTCTGAATCATGCTCTGAGCCCTTTACATGTGCACGAGTAGTGGGGATGGGTGGGAGTGCTTATAATGATGTCTTGTCTCATGGCAGTGCGAGTCTGCTCTGTCCTAGAAGTGTTTTTTTTCTGTTATTTAACAGATTCTTTTTTGCTGTATCTTTGAAGTAAATTTGGTCATTTAACCTATGCGGTTCTATGACTGACACAGAGCATGTATCTGTAATCAACTACTTTCGTGTGTGTGTGTGTGTGTGTGTGTGTGTGTGTGTGTGTGTGTGTGTGTGTGTGTGTGTGTGTGTGTGTGTGTGTGTGTGTGTGTGTAAGTCCCTTCTCTGGATCTTTGGTGTGGCGGCACAGTGGTGCAGCGGTTAACGTTGTCGCCTCACAGCAAGAGGTTTTCCAGTTCGATTCCCGGCTGGGGTCCCTTCTGTGTGGAGTTTGCATGTTCTCCCTGTGTTCGCGTGGGTTTCCTCCGGGTACTCCGGTTTCCTCCCGCATTCCAAAGACATGCATCTGGAGCATTTCTCCCCGGGCCTCCGCTGAAAACAGGCTCTGTGGAACCTAGTCGGACATTCCCGGTCAACAATTGTTAAGTAAATAAAATAAATAAATTTCTGAGGTACATAGGTATCTGTATTAAGTCAGACCATCCGACCACAACCATCCTTCAAGACATATTAAGCTCCTTGGATCTCTCTGCATATGTTGCCTGGAGAACATAATAAATCATTTTTGGTACAGTGTTTCAAACTATCCCTGTTATTGCAAACATGATGCCTGCAGACCAGCATTCACTATTCTAGATGGGAGCTAATAAACTCAATTTAAAAAGGACTAACAATTTCTTGTTTTCCACTGTGATTCCTGTTCCTCTCACTGCCATACCTGACTGTCTCTCTTTTCTGCTTTGCTGCATTACTTGTATATATTAGCATCACCTTTTGTGGCTGTCTTATGCCCTTTTCCACGTGTGTTATTGCTACTGTAGTGCCACTTATTGTTTCCTGGCTTATTGTCTCCTCAGATGCATTATTTTGGATTCTGCATTGAATTGAAGTCACCACGCTTGCAATCTTGCAATGTCCCTCTTCAGCCTTTTCTATACTTTTTTTGTTTATCAGCCCTATGTGTATCTTTGTATTGTCTATGAAAAGGCAGTTATTTTGTACACATTGTACATAGTCACTTATATGAAGATGATTGGTTCAGGAAGAACTCCTGTGGTACTCCTCCAGTGACAGTGTGGTACTCCCCTGGTAACAGTATGTACTGCACTTGTATCTGTGGCACTCCACCAGTATCTGTGGTACTCCACTGGTAACTGTGGTACTCCAGCACTAACTGTGGTATTCCACTGGTAACTGTGGTACTCAAACAGTAACTGTGGATGACCACTGTTAACTGTGTGGTAATCCACCAGTAACTCTGGTACTCCACTGATAACTGTTGTACTCCAGTAGTAACTGTGGTACTCCACCTGTAACTATAGTACTCCAGTGCTAATTGTGGTACTACACTGGTAACTGTGTGGTAATCCACCAGTGTCTGTGGTACTCCACCAGTATGGGTGGTACTCCACTGATAACTGTGGTACTCCATCAGTAACTATGGTACTCTACTGGTAACTGTGGTACTCCAGTAATAACTGGTTCTCCACCTGTAACTGTGGTACTCCAGCACTAACTGTGGTACTCCACTGGCAACTGTGTGGTAATCCACCAGTAACTGTAGTACTCCACTGATAACTGCAGTACTCCATCAGTAACTGTGGTGCTCCACTGATAACTGTGGTACTCCACCATTGTCTGTGGTACTCCACCACTAACTGTGGTACTACACTGGTATCATTATCTATACCTATAGCTATGCATGTGTGTGTTTTGTAGTATATTCAGAATTATTATCTGAAGCAGTACATATCTTATGCATTCCTCAACCTTTAATACACATTAATTTCTTTTATCAAGGGAAATTGGGTCTATATCATGTCATCGAACGCTGAAAACAGAGAACGATGATTGATCTACCCCATTTCACTGAAAGCTGAAAATATCGACAGCTCAGAACAGCGATTTCTTTCCAAGGGAAAGAAATGGCTGTTCCAACAAAACAAAAAAAAAAGTAAACAGTTAAAACACATACACACCTACCTTAACCCTACTTCTAACCCAAAATAAAAAGTAAAAAAAAAAAAAAAAAGTAAACAGTTTAAAACATATATCCACCTAACTTAACCCTACTTCTAACCCCCCCCCAAAAAAAAGTAAACATATACACACTTAACTAAAACCCTACTTCTAACCCTAAGGTGTACGCTAAATATATTACTAGATATGCACTTACCTTAACCCGCACCCTAATCTTAAGGTCAGTAACTATTGCACATTTACATTCGGGAGCCATACCAGATAAGGGAATCTCTGAGACCGCACTCCAAGACCGTACTACAGTGCAAAACACGGCAAACTAACAAATTAGCCAAGCGACTTCTTTCCCAGGGAAAGAATTCGCTGAAAAGCCGCTTCGCTATTTTGCCTGTTCGCTTTTTTCAGTTTGGTGAAAACGCATTAGATAGAATGCATTTTCAATAACGTGATATGGACCTGGAAAATCAGCAGTAGAGAATTATAATGAGATCCCTGGCCACTAAGAAGACATACTCTCAGTCCCGTTACATTATTGTACATCTCTGCACATTTCTTAATGAGATCCCTGGCTGCTAAGAAGACATACCCTCAGTCCCGTTACATTATTGTACGTCTCTGCTCATTTCTTAATGAGATCCCTGGCCGCTAAGAAGACATGCCCTCAGTCCCGTTACATTATTGTACATCTCTACTCATTTCTTAATGAGATCCCTGGCTGCTAAGAAGACATACCCTCAGTCCTGTTACATTATTGTACGTCTCTGCTCATTTCTTAATGAGATCCCTGGCCGCTAAGAAGACATACCCTCAGTCCCGTTACATTATTGTACGTCTCTGCTCATTTCTTAATGAGATCCCTGGCCGCTAAGAAGACATGCCCTCAGTCCCGTTACATTATTGTACGTCTCTACTCATTTCTTAATGAGATCCCTGGCCGCTAAGAAGACATACCCTCAGTCCTGTTACATTATTGTACGTCTCTGCTCATTTCTTAATGAGATCCCTGGCCACTAAGAAGACATACCCTCAGTCCCGTTACATTATTGTACGTCTCTGCTCATTTCTTAATGAGATCCCTGGCCGCTAAGAAGACATACCCTCAGTCCCGTTACATTATTGTACGTCTCTACTCATTTCTCATTCCCTGTTAGACCCATTATTGAATGCATTCCCTTGGTATGCATATGGCCAGGCACTTGGTATAACCTGAAAAACTCCAATGTTTCTTTGCTAAGAAGATTAAGGATTTCAGCTCCATTTCTTATGTTAGTGTCTCAAACCCATATCCCTGCTTTCTGTCTTCTGCAGACTTCTCTAGGTCATCATGTCCGAGCATATAGGACCAGTAAAGAGCCATGTCTTCTTCCACTTGAGTTGTTCTTGCTATTACTTTTTCTCCGATTAGTTTTCTGCCTTATTATCAAAACCATCTCACACTAAATGCCTACCTTAGTTATGCATGCTAACCTAACCATGTCCCTGCCACGAATCCTAAGCCTTTACCTTACCTTAAAGAAAGAAAGATGTCTTCTTTCTGCAATCTCCTGTAGGTCTAATGTCAGTGGTTTTCAGTAGTATGAATGTGCAGTGCAATTAGTGCCAGTTTTTTTTTCTTTTCATTGTTTAAAAATATCAGTCATTCATACTGTACTTTACCTCTCTTTCTCTCTCTCTAAAGGCAGCTTAGTGGTTGTAGTAGCACAAAGTCTCGAACAGACCGGAGACAGGTACAAACTCATCTTTTTAGATGAGCCATGCTTATGGCAGATATGGATACAATATCTGGTGAGAGAATATAACTGCAGTACAAGGGGAAACTGCAGGTTAGTGAGGGAATAGGGACTGGTGCTTTTATTCATAGATTCATAGATTAGTACTAAGCTAATTGTCCTTGTAAGTCATTTTAAGCCTAGACAGTTATCCCTTGTGAGATTCAAACCCTGCACTTTGTGCTTGCAAGGCAAACACCTTAACCATTAGGCCATCCTCCCAACCCAATTATGAAGAAATACTGGAACCAAGGTAATTGTGATGGGTGAGTATCTACACCCTTGTAAGGCCAGTCCAACTGCAATATTAGAGGAGTTATTAGAACAAGTAACCAGAGGGGTATGGAGAACACCTGTCAGAAGCAGGGATGATGTGAGGCCAGAATAATCATCCCTGAAATGACATCTGATTTGAGAAACTGTAGAACACAGCAGAAGTCCTGGTAACTGAGACACTCACTGAATCAAAGTAAAGGACTGTTTGTATAAGCATTTTTTCTTACTGCTGACCCAGAACCTGGAGTTGTATTTGGGACGGTTTGACCTACAGTATGTTTATTTGATTACTGGCAGCTAACTTGAGTGTTTCCATTTATGCAGCTGAGAGACAGACAGTTTTGTTTTAATTCCCCTGTTGATGGAATATTTAATTTTGGTTACTGGAAAAATCACGCTTATTTTTCTGTCTGGACAATAAAAGTACTGAATTTTCTATTGAAGTGTAGAGTGCTCACTGTGTAAATCCCATAGTCCGTGTATATCATAGATAGAGAGATAGAGAGATTTACAGATAAATATAGATACAGAAACAGATACAAATGTAAATATAAACCAAAAGGTAAAACGTTCACAGAGACAAAGCATTCAATAAAACATGCAAGAAAGATATCCTGCCAAACCTGAATCTTCAGTGTGTAATACCTTAAACCTCCTCTGGCAGAGATTCATGGAATACATGCAAGTGACCCCTTAATGGAAAACTCCACCTTAGAACTAAAAAAAATACTTCACTCTGTATTTGTTTTCTGAGCTATGTTATACCTCAGAATCACTCTGCCTGCTTCTTACAGAATTTTATGTTTTCCACAAAATGTCTGTCAATGGGGATTGGCATATCAACGTGATCTTATTTTTCCAAAAGTCATATAAAGAGGATACACCAGGACAATCGAAGCCAACCAATATCCAGATAAGAACTTTATTAAAGCAGATCAGAAATGAGTGAGCGCTTTCACGTCTCCTGGACGTTTCATCAGACTTAATTGAAAATCATTAGAATATAGCTTTATATAGTAGCCAAATAACTCCTATTAGAGAAATATAGGAAGCATGCGTAATAATGTGGAGAAGAGAGAGATTAAATGGATACTTAAGCTAGCAGCTGATAGAGGTCATGGTCTTAATGATAAAATTTCTTTGAGACCTTTTTTGGCAGATAGGCCTTTTAAACATAAATAGTAAGTTTTTAATTACAAAAAATTTTTAAAGTGTTTTAATAGTATGTGTATTTTTATATTTATTTATATTAAATTCTGATAAGCGCAGGCACTTTTGAAATTGTATATGTTAGTCACTTTTCTATATATATTTATATGTTGATTATAGAAAGTAAGTAGTATTTAATAGTAACAAAGTGATTTATCTACACTGTATTTCTCCTTTAACAATTAATTGTCTTTGATTGAAACATTATATTTCTCCAATAGGAGTTATTTGGCTATTATATAAAGCTATATTCTAATGATTTTCAATTAAGTCTGATGAAACGTCCAGGAGACGTGAAAGCGCTCACTCATTTCTGATCTGCTTTAATAAAGTTCTTATCTGGATATTGGTTGGCTTCGATTGTCCTGGTGTATCCTCTTTATATGACTTTTGGATTTTTTGACTTTTTGAAGGGGATACCTTATCCTGGTTCGTGTCTATATGTTTTTTCATGATCTTATTTTTCTTCAAGCCTTTGTATTTCCCATAATCCATTTCAAGTCTGCTTTATGTGAGTCATGCTAGACATAAGGAAGTAGCAGGGTATTCCCATGCTATTGACATATAATGGGATTAGTGTCAATCACTGTCACCTTATACACTGTCCGTAACAGGACTGCTGATTTTATTTCTTGAATGGGCCTCATATGTGTGTGTGTCTCATGCTTTGTTTTACACTATACTAAGGAGTTATACAGCTGCAACCAATATATATATATATATATATATATATATATATATATTTTTTTTTTTTTTTTTTTTTTTTTTGCAGGCCTTTGTTCAAAGTATCATTTTGTAGTCCAAGATTAATTAACAGCCCCTCCCCCAACACTGGTAAATGTGTTGATATTTTCTGACTTTTCTCTAAATGTCACAGACATCTTTGATACTATATTTAATTCATATTAAATTGTAAAGTAGTATAAACAACAAACATTTAAAGTTTAGCATTTCAATACTGCCATACTGCTCATGTAAACTTGCCAAACGAGGTGACAACTGCCTTTGAACCATTGACTGATCTAATTGCTCTGTTTTGCTGTGAAAGACCTGGCTACATTGGAAGTACTTGTGAGTCAGTGTAAGTTCTCTTCCCTTCTGCAATAAAGACAGTGGAAACAGTTTCACACCTCTCTGTCTTTTTACAGCTGCTGCTGTGCTCCTGACATCAGCAGGACTAATTACCCATATAAGATTGACAACAGTATCTGACAGGGTAAAATACAAATTTCTCTGTGTCTGTGTATGTCATGCAGGTGTACACAAATTCCTATTCAAATTACATGAGAAGTTAAGCTTAAAAAATAGTGGGTAGTCTTTCCCTTCCTTTGATTCCAAGGCAAAAAGTTAAAATTATATAAAGTTCAAGCAGGTTTCTGATACCTACACAATAATGTAATCACGTTGTAGGGAGAAAAGTTTAAGCAACTTAAGAATTGAGTTAAACTGCAAGAGAAGGTGAAATTCACCTACATGACTTTTGAATGCCAATATTTTATTTATTTTATTTATTTAACATTTGCTTACGGGGAAGATCCAATTGGGTGGGTGTCCATTTTCAGATGAGGTCCGGGAGAAAAACTCCAAAGACAATTAGTAATAAATTACATTAATTACATTAGCATATTACACAGCAAAATATAACATTTCCTATGTACCAGGAAATCATGTAATTAGAACAACAATCACTTTTACATGCATTAGTTAAAGACAACCCTAGCTATTGGCTATATACATTATGCAGACTTTCTCTGTAAGACAGGTGGACCTTACAATGATACAGGCAAAATTCTTCAACTATATAGTAGAAATGAGTGATATTGTAAAGGTGCGCTTGTTTTATAGGACAGAGAGAGATAAGGAATGAATTAGAGAAGAGGGAATCGGTAGTGGGAGCAAAGTGTTAAAAAGTAAAGTGTGGCCTGGGCATGATGAGGAAACACCAGGAAGAGCAAGGTTATGCGAATGTATAGTGATGAAGAGAGCGTAGTTAAGCAGGGAGGAAAAGGGTTTTGTTTAAGCCTTTATGGGTACATGCAGACCTATAACGCCAGACTGCACTAGATGTAAGCATACCATGTTTCAGCCTTTTTATGACCTCAACAATACAACTTAAATGGAGTCTTTGCTTATATATTGTAGGAACACAGAGCTGATAAGCTTGCAGAAAATCCCAAATAGGGTGACTGCAAAATATTCCAACTAACATTCAAACCAAAGGATTAAAAGGTCACACAGACAAATCATCTGATAAAAACTGTGAGAAAGACAGAGCCAAGCTAGATTCTTCACTGCGTAGTACTTTAAACCTCCTGTAGTGGAGGCCCATGAGACATGCCCCCTTAAGGACATACCAGTGCCTCAGCTACATGGCTTCTGAATGCCTATGTCTTTTTACTTTTAGGTCTTTATGCCTACATTCAGGCCAATAAATCCAAACCTCTGCACAGGTTCATAGGTAATTACTAAGCCAGCTGCCCTTGTGGGCCATTTTAAGTCTAGCCAGTTTCCCTTTCATAAATGAGAATCAGACCCTGTAACTTGTGCCTCTGAGATAAACAACTTAGCCATTATACCATTCTCCAACCATGTGTTGGCCTTTTGCTGACCTCACTAGTACAGCATAAGTGGATTGATTGGCTATTCTTTTAGAAACAGAACTTAAAACCAAGATTGGTGTTCATAAACATTAGGATACCTGCATAATATCCAAACTAAATAGTAAAATGACCACAGATAAATTAGAAAAAACTGCAAGTAAGACCCAACCAAGCAGGAGTCTTCATTGTGTAATACTTTAAAACTCCTGTAGTGGAAGCCCATAAGACACATACAAACAAACACTTAAAGACACAACACTGCTTCAGCTATTTAGTTTCTGAATGCCTGTGACTTTTTAATTTTTCAAACCTCTATAGGTACATTGAGGTCACTAAACCCAAGCCTCACTAGATACAGAAAAAACATATTTTTGCCTTTTTCTAATCTTAACAATACAGCATAAGTAAAGCATTTAGTTATATTGTGGAAATGAAAAGCTTGGAACCCAACCTAATGCCCGTGAAACAATAGGGTGTCTGCGTAGTCTGCTTAATAACGTTCTACCAAGGAGTAATAAGGGAATGCAGACAAACCATTAAGTAAAAACCGCAAGAAAGACCCAACCAAGATATGGGCCTTCACTGTGTGATACCTTAAAACTTCTGTAGTCCAGGCCTCTGGTATATATGCAAATGACCCTTTGCAAGTATCCCATGTAAATAACAAAACAAACAAACAAACAAAAAAAAATGAGACAAATGGAAACAAGAATAGCAGATTTGCCAAATAACAGTGGTGGCACTGAGGAGATACGATGACAGAAACCACTAGAAACAGACGTTAAGGTGATTTTACATCCAGCCGAATCACTTGAAATATCCTGATGTTTAGTAGGGAGAGAACAAGAAGAAAAGAAAACATGAATCTGTTCTTTCAACATATGGTTTGGCTCGAAATCCCAATTTCATTATTGAATGATTATTGAGGGGAAGGGGAGATGTCAGTCAGTTATTTCAGTATGATATGGGTTAGATGTCGCTTCATCAAAGTGAGATTCTTCAGCCCTCACTTCTTGTTGCTGGCTCAGTAAAATCAGTCTCTGCAGCAGGAGAATACTTTCAGAAGACAGTACAGAACGTCAGAAAACCCATATGCCTGTGGTTATGTTCCTCAGAAGACAGTATAGAACGTCAGAGAACCCACATGCCTGTGGTTATGTTCCTCAGAAGACAGTACAGAACGTCAGAGAACCCACATGCCTATGGTTATATTCCTCTGAAGACAGTACAGAACATCAGAGAACCCACATGCCTGTGGTTATGTTCCTCAGAAGACAGTACAGAATGTCAGAGAACCCACATGCCTGCGGTTATGTTCCTCAGAAGACAGTATAGAACGTCAGAGAACCCACATGCCTGTGGCTATGTTCCTTCTACCAGTACTGGGGAAAATAGCTTTCTATTGCAATGGTTTAAAAGTACTATAGAGAACACACAACAACACAAATGCACACACACACACACACACACACACACACACACACACACACACACACATACACACACACACACGCACACACACACACACATACACAGATATATATATATAAACACACACACACACACACACACACACACACACACACACACACACACACACACACACACACACGGCCAGTGTTAGCATTTTGGGGGCTCCCAGCAAATGTTAAGTTGGGGGCCCCCTGGGCACTTCCATTCTCAGTATCACCCGGTCACTGTCACCCTCATAACTTCCTAGTTCATGCTGCAAAGTTTTAGGAGTAGAATGCACAGACTGACCTGCACAGGCCTGTGTAACACGGCTCCCTATTGAAATGTCAGCACTCAAAATGCTGACAGCAAAAAAAAAAAGACAAAAAAAGACTGAAAACACAGAAGAATGAATCTCAAAAATCACTTTTCCCCTTAAAATCTCCTTAAGCAAGCCCCCCTGCACCCTCCCATGTGAGGTCAAGCCCCACATACACTCCAAATTTATATATACAAATCCAAGATTGCCATACCTCTGAGAAAAGTAATATTTCAAGAAATGGCATCTTGGACTTAGTATATGTATGTCCGTTCTTTCAACCATTCAGTTTCTTTACATTTTAGGACAAGCTCTAGTGGGTACTAATTTTTCAAATGGTTACCATGTACCACACTATGTTGGGCCTTCTCATAAAGGGATATCCACAGTTACTGGCATTTAGTTGCCACAATAATACATTATAACAACTCAAAGTACAGGACTTTTAAATTCCTTTTCTCACATTTTATTTATTTATTGTTTATTTTATTTATTTGCAGTTTGTTTGCCAGGATGGTCCATTGGGTCATAAGGAGCCTGTTTTCAATGGAGCCCTGGGGAGAAAAGCTTTATTTTTCAGCTTTTTCAAGAAGCCATGGCTTTCAGTATGCTCTGAAGTGCATTTTAAAGTTTTTTTTCTTCTTTTTATACAACCTTATTATCCAATAATTGCTTGAACAGAAATTAAGAAAAGAAATTTGGTGTTGATGTTAAACTTTAGCATTCCTTCCATGTTTTCAATGCAACTTCCCTGGCCAAAACAGTGCAGTAATAACCATTTAGGGAATAAACCAATCAAGTTGGGATCCCCAGAAGGCATACATGCTCCAGGATGCATTTTGGAGCATTTCCCAACCTTTTAATCCAACGGCGGTCTGAACAAGAATCATGATCAATAAAAAATTTCAGTCTTGTTTTTTTTTTTTTCAAGGCAGACATGAGTTGTGCCCACAGTTTAATGCTCACAGCTAATAAAATAGTATCTAATAATAAACTAAAGACAACTGCTGTGCTCTTGTGAGGTACACCGCTCCTGTTTTGGGAATACTGCCCGCCTCCCTACTCCCCAAAAAAGACAGTCATTGCCTATGCATCCATCTGGTTCAAATGGCCACAGTCGTGTATTTTAAGTCACTGCTCTCATACACATACATATACACAGCATGCCTCCTCACTTTTCATCCCTGCCTCCCCCAAAGGCAGTAATGTGTATACATGCCTGATGTGTGATTGTGAGAAAGGTGAAAAAAATAATGATTACAGTAATGTATTCGATTTTGTTATCCTCATAAACTTCATTACCCCTACACAAGTTATAGTAACCTTCTTTGTACACCTCTGAGGTCTGTGAAAAAAGTAAAAGAAGCAATGGCCACACTGTCCCCAGCCGAAGCACAACTTGTAATGAGCTATTGTGCACACCTCTATGTTTTTATTGTGACAAAAATGATAGTAGTGACCACACAATGGAATTGGTGTATATAAGTGTGGAGGTGCAGGGAGCTTGCCCCTTGCAAAAAAGAATATTAAAGGAGAAGAGCGATGTTAGAGATTCACTCTCCTGGATTTTACGACTTTTTTGAGCGATGTTAGAGATTCACTCTCCTGGATTTTACGTCTTTTTTGAGTGATGTTAAAGATTCACTCTCCTGGATTTTATGTCTTTTTCGAGCGATGTTAGAGATTCACTCTCCTGGATTTTACGTCTTTTTTGAGCGATGTTAGAGATTCACTCTCCTGGATTTTACGTCTTTTTTGAGCGATGTTACAGATTCACTCTCCTGGATTTTACATCTTTTTTGAGCGATGTTAGAGATTCACTCTCCTGGATTTTACGTCTTTTTTGAGCGATGTTAGAGAGTCACTCTCCTGGATTTTACGTCTTTTTTGAGCGATGTTAGAGATTCACTCTCCTGGATTTTACGTCTTTTTTGAGCGATGTTAGAGAGTCACTCTCCTGGATTTTACGTCTTTTTTGAGCGATGTTAGAGATTCACTCTCCTGGATTTTACGTCTTTTTCGAGCGATGTTAGAGATTCACTCTCCTGGATTTTACGTCTTTCTTGAGCGATGTTAGAGATTCACTCTCCTGGATTTTACGTCTTTTTTGAGCAATGTTAGAGATTCACTCTCCTGGATTTTACGTCTTTTTTGAGCGATGTTAGAGATTCACTCTCCTGGATTTTACGTCTTTTTTTAGCGATGTTAGAGATTCACTCTCCTGGATTTTACGTCTTTTTTGAGCAATGTTAGAGATTCACTCTCCTGGATTTTATGTCTTTTTCGAGCGATGTTAGAGAGTCACTCTCCTGTATTTTACGTCTTTTTTGAGCGATGTTAGAGATTCACTCTCCCGGATTTTACGTCTTTTTTAAGCGATGTTAGAAATTCACTCTCCTGGATTTTACGTCTTTTTTGAGCGATGTTAGAGATTCACTCTCCTGGATTTTACATCTTTTTTGAGCGATGTTAGAGATTCACTCTCCTGGATTTTATGTCTTTTTTGAGCGATGTTAGAGATTCACTCTCCTGGATTTTACATCTTTTTCGATCGATGTTAGAGATTCACTCTCCTGGATTTTACATATTTTTCGAGCGATGTTAGAGATTCACTCTCCTGGATTTTACGTCTTTTTTGAGTGATGTTAGAAATTCACTCTCCTGGATTTTCCATCTTTTTCGAGCGATGTTAGACATTCACTCTCCTGCTGGATTTTCTGTCTTTTTTGAGCGATGTTAGACATTCACTCTTCTCCTGGATTTTCCGTCTTTTTTGAGTGATGTTAGACATTCACTCTTCTCCTGGATTTTCCATCTTTTTTTGAGCGATGTTAGACATTCACTCTTCTCCTGGATTTTCCGTCTTTTTTGCGGCACGTCAGCACCAGGCATTTCAATAGGGAGCCAGACATCAGCGCTTCCTACCTCTTATTGCCCAGAAATGCAGGTTGATTCAACGTGTGT
Organism: Protopterus annectens; assembly: GCF_019279795.1. Taxonomy (NCBI): domain Eukaryota; kingdom Metazoa; phylum Chordata; order Ceratodontiformes; family Protopteridae; genus Protopterus; species Protopterus annectens. The sequence goes on along the minus strand of NC_056733.1, from coordinate 976,977,703 downwards.
TATTCTGTTAACTTTTTAAGTGAGTAAGAGTAATATTTAAAATGGGTTCCTGAATTTTTAAGCCTTTATTCTGCTATTATTTCTGGCTTTTCCCAGAATTATTGATCAAAAATGTTTTGAGAGTTAAAGTATCTAGTGTTCTGCCAGTATTTATAAAACTCCCTGAAAGAGAAAACCATTCCTGCGGGTCAGAAGCATCAGCTTTTCTTTACATCCATGGTGAGCACTTAGATAGTCACTCTGGGCGTCTGCTGTCTAGTGCTTACCTTGCTCATATTCATTCACTGATTATCCGTTTTACGCTAACAGGATCATTGTTTCAGTTAAATAGCATAAACAAAAAATTAGTACATATTTTCCCCTAATTCTTCCCCAACCAGCAACAGCATTCGTGGGGCCCCCACACAGTGAAGGATGCTTAAAGGACCCCCCACAGCAGTCAAGGATGATTAAAGGACCCCCCCACAGCCACTGGTACTGCAGGTGCCTAAAGCTGCCTCTGATGTTAGTTTTAGTGAAGAGAAAAGTCCACCATCAGGATTTAATTAAGCCAAGTGCACTATGTCAATTGTAAAACATTTAATGAAATTGTGAAGCCTGTTTGACAAAACACTGTTACTATAACTAGAAATATTTTTTCAGTTTTGAAGGCAATATAAATGACAGTTATTACCCGCCTGGTTTATTAACTACACAAGGATGTTGTACTGTATTTTGTTGGCTTATAAAATATCAAAATATGATAACTTGCTGTGGTTGGGGGCCCTCCAGTGACTGCAGGTTTCGCTGGTGCCTAAAGCTGGCTATGATTACAAGTACTATATCTAGAGCAGAGAAAGGTTGTGACTTTTTTCTTTAAGCCAGACAACCTGAGTCAAAAGAGCTGAATGTAAAATGTGGCTGTTCCTTTCAATTCAAGAGCACAGAAGTGCTTCTCTTCATCTACCATCCACCTGTAGAAGTAGGAGGACATTCCATTAAGAGCTCACAGATTTTCTTTGTGTCTTCTGCAGTCACCCATAGGGTTGGTTCTGGATTACTTTTTTAGTGTCAACAAGGACTGACAGGATTTTGTAAATTAATTCTTTGTTTGCCAGAATTATTTGGGTTTGCATAGGCGGTTACCTCTACCTGTTGTCATGGTCATACATTGGACTTGTTACATGTGCTGGGGGAGGACAATCTCTGTAATATGAGGGTGGAAATGGCCTCCTTCTTTATTCAGATTAACATAAATAGAGTGAATCTCACAGTCTGGGTTTTATGCTATGCAGACATTTTAATCTGCTTACCCCAAATAATGTAACTACTGTGTTATGAAAAAAAACTGTGTGTTAGCAGAGTCAGAGATACCCAGACTTTGGATTAGGCCCATAACCAGAGGTCTTACACCCACTCTGGATTTCCTGGCCCAAGATGCATGCTTGGTCATTCTCAGGCCACTACAGCTATGCACTGATTCTACACTCTGTAGTTTGAGGATTGTAGGGTGGAGGCTGGAGCACACATGGCATTGCACTGGCTGTGGCTGCAAGCTGCACACTCTATACTGCCTGGCCACTGAGATATTTTACAGCTGAGGAATGTGACTTGGCAATGCATTTCTTACTCCACCAAACTTGCCTCAATCATATCTGGCCTTGTCAGCATCACACTAGTTTTGCATGCAAACATTATATTATCAAAGTGGCTGAAAAACACTGGAAACATGAGCCACAAAGAATCATAGAAAATGATGAAGTTGATATCACATGGGATCATGGAATACCAGCAGTTCAAAAGATAGATGCTAAAAAAATGGATATAGTGGTCCAAGAAAAGAAGACAAAATTAGCATTGATTATTGAAATCGTCACACCTAGTGACTACAGTGTCTTGCGTACAGAGAGACACAAAGTCATAAAATATCTGGATCTGCAGGCAGAAACGAGAGCCATGTGGAAGAAAGATACCCAGACAGTTCCAATAGTAGTAGGAGCAACTGGTCTTATAAAAAATAATTTACAATTGTATTTAGATGTGTTACCAGTTCATGTAACACCATACGACTGCAGAAGGAGTCATTACTGGGCACATTGCAGGTGCTGCAAAGAACACTTTTGGCTAACATCAAAGATTGAAACAATACTAATTTCATGAACTTTAATTGTACTTTGACTTAGGAATGGGGTGTATTCCTGTCACTGTATTAGAAACCCAAAAGGAGAAATTAAAAAAAAAAGTATTCTGTAGGAATGAGACGTTACTAATTGGTTCTCTGACAGAGTAGCTGATGCATGGAACAGACTATCAAATTACATTAAAGCAAGTACTAGTTTACATATTTTTAAGAGCAGCCTGGACACTTATTATGGGAACGAGTGTTTTGGTATATTGGCAAGCTAGAAGGGCATTAATGCCCATGCTTGAAATATTTGTATGTATGCATATATGCATGTATGTATGTATGCATGTATATGTATGTATGTATGTATGCATGTATGTATGTATGCATGTATGTGTGTATGTATGTATGTATGTATGTGTGTATGTATGTATGTATGTGTGTATGTGTGTGTGTATGTATGTATGCATGTATGTATGTATGTATGTATGTGTGTATGTATATATGTATGTATGTGTGTATGTATGTATGTATGTATGTGTGTATGTATGTATGTATGTATGTATGTGTGTATGTATGTATGTATGTATGTATGTATGTGTGTGTGTGTGTATGTATGTATGTATGTATGTATACTATGTTTCTATGCAATACAACAACTAGCATTACTTTTGTCCTCACATCTGGCTGACAGCAGCCATCAGAACAGTCCACTACTCAGTTATACATACAACATAATTAAATAAAAGGAAATACTGCATTTCTGGTGTGCAGCCATTTGAACAGATACAAGCCCAAGGGTTGTAATTATAATCTAGGGGCAGTTAAACATCATTATGTAGTTTCAAGGAAATCCTTTCATTCGGGAAAATTTAAAATGTATAGTGGGTCATTCCTATGCACACATGTATGTGTGTAGGGGAGACAATAGTGGATAGCTTTATTTACATATGTCAGTGACTGGGTCACACACAAAATCATTTTACCCACAATAGTAAGGGTAGGTGTTGAATACTTTGTATGTGCAAATTGAACGTCTACATTACAAAGTATTCACGTGCAAATTGTTGATAGATCTGAACCAAAAAAAAAAAGTGAAAACTCTTTCAAAAAAAAAGTTTCTTCAACCCATTAAACTGGTTGAAAAAGGAAACCAAGTTCCTTTATAAATCAGTTAAAAGAAGAAGAAGAAGCAGAGACCACACAATTTCCTGAATATTGGTACTGTACATGAAAGGTATCTAATAACCTAATGTGTAGGCTAGAATACTGGTTGCACATACCAATAAGGGGAGGGGGGCTTTGATCCCTGCACACCCTTAATCATTTGTGTTGGTCCTAACCCTACCCTTGTTCTTAACCCCAACCCTACTCATTAGTGTACTGTAAGACCCTTTCCATACAAGTACCTTTAAACAACACACACGCACTACTCTAAACATACCAGTACCCAAGCATACCAACACACCTATTCCCTTCCTTAGGCATTACTCTAATCCTAACCTGCAAACATTGGAATACACACACACACACACACACACACACACACACACACACACACACACACACACACACACACACACACACACACACACACACAATCCCTATGCCAAAACTTTTGTTACAAATAAACATTTCAGCATTAGTATTACTACACAGTCCCAGCTTACCTTACATTCAATACTGCACACTTTGACTATTCTACCATTTCATAAAATTTACATTTGACCACTTCTGGTAATGAAAATCTTTTGGCAAATGGTAAATTCAATCAAATGTACTCTATCCATACATATATTGTGCATAAAAATACAGAGTTGAGAAAATACATTCAACCAAAATGTTTTTGTGCCATGGAGGAAACTACACAGCAGAAGATTGTGCAATGACCAGATTTCAGAAGTGAGCCACACAGCATTAGTTGTAACACACAACCCTAAACACTAACCCACCATACTGTCCAAAAGACAGGCCTTGGACAGATAGACTTCTTTATCTATCATTCATTAGTGAAGCTTTAAACACTTTTAGTGTATATATTTCAAGGTGTGCATGATTTGGCATCTTATGGTCCTTGGGGTCACTCACCTACTATTGTTTCCATGTTAAAAATACCACTGTACTTACTGATAAAAACTGCAATCTTCCTCAATTACCTGAATCAAGTGGTCTCCATCACATAACTACAATTCCATCCTCCCAGCAAAACTCATCAATCAAAATACATCCAGAAGGTATACTATTGTGGTCTGGATTTCCAGAGCTCCTTTTAGTGCCGTAACCTTGGTATAATACAAATATGCAATAATTTAATTTCACACACAATCATATTGTTCATAGAGCTGCTAAAACAGCGTACAATTAGGAAATGTACAGATGATATGAAAAAATGTCATTAGTAATGACAATCTGAAATGTAGCATTTACCTTATCCATATTCAACAACATTAGTTTGTCAAATATATATTTCACTGTATATTGCAATTAATTAGTTTACTTTTTGGGTGGGGAGGGTGTTAATCTGTCTGTTTGAGTACTGCCTTACAACTCCAATATTGTTACTTATGAAAATCTTACTCTACAAAGTATTGCAAATACTGTCATACTAACCATACCTAAAATATCTGACAACAACTTAAGTACAGACTACAGGATCTGAAGGGGATAGTCAGCGCCCAAAGACTGTTAAATGTGCAGACAAGTGTTTTTTTAATATACTACTATTAAAATGAATAGCACTGTTCAGTTATCATGCAGTCATATTCTTAAACATGAAATGAAAATTAGTATTACTTCTGCATTTCAGGGAAAAGCACGTACAGCTGACAGCTACACAGGAGCAAAATTTCAAAATTCAATGCTCTCAAAACAGATACCCAGCATCTACCACGTGACCATTGTTGTATCAACTATAGTGCACCATCAATTGAGTATTGCATTATGAGTCCAGAAACATTCAACTTAAAACAAAATGCAAATGCAACCCCATCCTGAAATGCACACATACAACTCAATGACTGCAAGACTACCTCAAACCTTCTTTAAAGAATTACCCCTTTGGTCCAACATTACCAAATTATATTCTCTTCCGCCTATTCATCCATCCACAGAGGATCTATATCCCTTCGTATCACCAGCAGAGGAGTTTTTCATCATTTTCAGCCATACTCAAAACTAAAAGCCAATCTAGTTAAAGCAGTGCTATTTTAAAGGCAGCTGACACAGGGCATGCTTTGCAAGGACCAGTTGGGTCCTTGCGTCGTCACTTCCCTGTTATTTTTTAGTCCTTGTCTGCTGCAGCCAGTTCGGTCTCTTGCTTTATTTAAGTGGACCTGATTGAGGGCAGCTTACAGACAAGTGGAAAAAAATGTCAAGCCTGCGATAGGGCAGTGACAGCATGCAGCCACGCAGACATCCAGGAGGTGCCGAGGAAGTAACAGAATAGATGGAGAAACCCGCAGCTGCTGCATGGGGACAGTCTTTTGTGGGGGAGATAATCAGGGGGTCCCCGCAGTGGGTTCTGCGGGTACCTAACGCTGGCTATACACACACACACACACACACACACACACACACACACACACACACACACACACACACACACACACTAACACACAAGTTTTCTGCCAGAGTTACAATGTAAAAACAGAGTTTTCCATCCTTAACTGCAGGCTGTTTGGTAGTGCTATTCATAAAAAAAAAAAAAAAGTTAATACACTTCCTTTAAATAACCAAATATTTACAACTCAGTAATAGTGAAAACATTGATTCCTTAAAGTATTGACTGCTTAACTAAATCACTGGGGTGCAGAGAGCATTTTGGGTGGAGCTTTAGAGAGCCAGACTTAATAAAATGGTAAAGGGGTAGCAGTTTACAAGGCATGGTACAAAGGGTACAGACAGGAGGGTGCGATGAAGGACAGGAGACAGCCAACAAAGGGACAGACAGGTAGGTGGGATGAAAGACAGGAGGCAGCCAGCAAATGTACAGACAGGAGGGATGTGATGAAGGACAGGACACAGCCAGCAAAGGTACAGATAGGAGGGACGCAATGAAGGACAGGAGGCAGCCAGCAAAGGTACAGACAGGAGGGGTGAGATGAAGGACAGGAGGCAGCCAGCAAAGGTCCAGAAAGTGGGATAAAGGACAGTAGGCAGCCAGCAGAGGTACAGACAGGAGGGTGGGATGAGGGACAGGAGGCAGCCACAAAATGTACAGACAGGCCGGTGCAATGAAGAACAAGATGCAGCCAGCAAATCAACCAGAAGCTAGAACCTCAAGGACAAATCTGTGTATAAATGAGAGAGGGAATAACAATAGAGTGGAAGAGCAGTGCAAATGTAGGGGGCACATACTGTGTGTGGGGAGGGGTGCGCCCGTGTGTGGGGTGTGTGTGTGGTGTGTGTGTGCGTGTGTGCTTGTGTGTGCGTGTGTGTGTGTGTGTGCGTGCGTGCATGCGTGCGTCTGTGTGTGTGTGTGTGTGTGTGTGTGTGTGTGTGTGTGTGTGTGTGTGTGTGTGTGTGTGTGTGTGTGTGTGTGGGCGTGTGTGGGTGTGCGTGTGTGGGCGTGTGTGTGCGTGTGTGCAGGTGTGAGTGTGTGTGTGTGTGTGTGTGTGTGTGTGTGTGTGTGTGTGTGTGTGTGTGTGTGTGTGTGTGTGTGTGTGTGTGTGCATGTGTGTGCGGGGATGCACGCGCGTGTGTTGTGGGTGCGTCTTGGCGTGTGGGGAGTGCAGCGTGTGTGTGTGTGTGTGTGTGTGTGTGTGTGTGTGTGTGTGTGTGTGTGTGTGTATGTGTGTGTTGTATAAAAGTAATTAAAGAAAGCTGTTTCTATAATATTTGCTGAGAAATTCTATTTTCTTAGGCCCAGTCTACCATTTTAAGGATTTTACTTGCTGTTAAAAGAATAATTTCCTTTAAAGTGTTGTTCTACTGGCTAAACTAATGAAACTGCAATCATAAATAAAGTAGTATCTATGAAAAGTGCTTCTAACCCTCTCTCTTAAAAAAAATAATTCCTGCTCTTCTTTTAAAGCACAGTACTTTCTATTCCCATACAACGTGGTGCCTGGTGATTTCGATATTGTGAACACTAGCATAGTAAAAGCTGCATGAGTCATACTTGGCACCATAGTCCTCAGTTGGCAGATCAGCAAGACATGCTCTCCTCCTGGTCTCTAGCCCTGCGTCATGCTGCACTTTTCTTGTTCTCATTCTTTCCTGACACACACACCTGTCTTTGTCCAGCCTATAACAAATCATTCATTGTGACTTTACCTGTCTTTGTCCAGCCTATAACTAATCATCCATTGTGACTTTACCTGTCTTTGTCCAGCCTATGACTAATCATCCCTGGTAACTTTACCTGTCTTTGTCCAGCCTATAACTAATCATCCATTGTGACTTTACCTGTCTTTGTCCAGCCTATGACTAATCATCCATGGTAACTTTACCTGTCTTTGTCCAGCCTATAACTAATCATCCATTGTGACTTTACCTGTCTTTGTCCAGCCTATGACTAATCATCCCTGGTAACTTTACCTGTCTTTGTCCAGCCTATAACTAATCATCCATTGTGACTTTACCTGTCTTTGTCCAGCCTATGACTAATCATCCATGGTAACTTTACCTGTCTTTGTCCAGCCTATAACTAATCATCCATTGTGACTTTACCTGTCTTTGTCCAGCCTATGACTAATCATCCCTGGTAACTTTACCTGTCTTTGTCCAGCCTATAACTAATCATCCATTGTGACTTTACCTGTCTTTGTCCAGCCTATGACTAATCATCCCTGGTAACTTTACCTGTCTTTGTCCAGCCTATAACTAATCATCCATTGTGACTTTACCTGTCTTTGTCCAGCCTATGACTAATCATCCCTGGTAACTTTACCTGTCTTTGTCCAGCCTATAACTAATCATCCATTGTGACTTTACCTGTCTTTGTCCAGCCTATGACTAATCGTCCCTGGTAACTTTACCTGTCTTTGCCCAGCCTATGACTAATCATCCATGGTAACTTCACCTGTCTTTGTCCAGCCTATAACTAATCATCCATTGTGACTTTACCTGTCTTTGTCCAGCCTATGACTAATCATCCCTGGTAACTTTACCTGTCTTTGTCAGGCCTATGACTAATCATCCATGGTAACTTTACCTGTCTTTGTCCAACCTATGACTAGTCATCCATTGTGACTTTACCTGTCTTTGTCCAGCCTATGACTAATCATCCATGGTAACTTTAACTGTCTTTGTCCAGCCTATGACTAATCATCCATGGTAACTTTACCTGTCTTTGTCCAGCCTATGACTAATCGTCCATGGTGACTTTACCTGTCTTTGTCCAGCCTATGACTAATCATCCATGGTAACTTTACCTGTCTTTGTCCAGCCTATAACTAATCATCCATTGTGACTTTACCTGTCTTTGTCCAGCCTATGACTAATCATCCCTGGTAACTTTACCTGTCTTTGTCAGGCCTATGACTAATCATCCACGGTAACTTTACCTGTCTTTGTCCAACCTATGACTAGTCATCCATTGTAACTTTACCTGTCTTTGTCCAGCCTATGACTAATCATCCATGGTAACATTATTACAGCGTCAAGTTTCTCAAGCTGTGTAAATAATGCCACTTATCGTAGCGTCCACGTGGTCCCCAACTACACAGTACTAGTATTCTAAGGCTGGATGTGGCGTCACAATATAATAGTTAAGCTGATTAACTGTTTTTACACTGTTTCTTTCACGCGTATTGGATAATACCAGTAAAACTTTTCTAGCACCCTTATTGCCTCCTACGTTAACAGTGAAAGTGTTTATGGCCTGATAATTTTGAGGCAGCAGTAATACCAAAGGTGAATTCTCTCAGAATCCTTTATAATGCTTGTATTGTACATAATAAGTAGTACAGGTATCCACTAATAGCTGTCCTTGGGCTGTGCTTTTTAAGATCACTGTTCTGTGACGGTTTATTTTGTCAACGCTTTTGCATTACGTGTGGGATCTTTACCCTTGTTTTAAACATCACTATAGCAAGGTAATAGTGTTTGTAATTACTTATTAGTCAACCTTGCTGGTCTATACAAATGCTAACCTATGTTATTATTGCCTAATTCTTCTAATAACTGTAACTTCCTGATGCTGTTGTTTTAACTACTGTTACCTAATTGGTGTAAGTAGTCCACCTATGAACCATAAGGCATAAAGGTGACATTAGTTGCATAGTTTGATTTTATTTTTTCAGCGTCAACAGACATTATTGTAAATAACTATAGTCTGTCTGTATTACCCCGCTCTGTGTTTTATTTCCCTCTATGGTAAGCCTGTTAACACTGTGGTAAAGGGTTAGTCACTGTTCTGACCTTGTTTTAGACTGTCTGGTATTATTTTTGGTTGTCTGTTATCTACATCCTCGACTGCTTAATATACTTATTTTGTCTTCTCTCTCTTCCTTATATGTTACCAGCTGTGTACACCTGAGTTCCTGACTTTACCCAGGCTTAAGAAGCCCCGTGGAATCCATATTTAAGAACAAAGTCCTGAATAGGATTTATACGTCCTCCCCATAAAGACTTTCTACCCTGAATAGTCCTTTTTGAAAAGTATGTCCTACTTTTGTATTATTTAATCTTTACTCTCCAGGTGATTTGACTTCCCTCCCAAGTTAACCAGCAGCCTACCCCCCCCCTAGCAGCAGTTAAGTGACCCTCTCTTACTCTCCTTCTTCATCTCTGGCCTTGAGGCAACTCTCTCCTCTACCTTGACACAACACTTTGGTGAGCTCTCTGCTTGCTCTGTCTCTTGCTATTCCTGGACACGGCCACTAGGTGGCACCCCATCGATTAGAAAAACTAATTATTTACCTTATCCACACAGTACAACTTTGCCCCTTGTTATCCCCTAGTCTTAACCCCTCTATATTAATATACTGCACCCAACACTGCTAACTCACTTAGCTACCATACAATTATATTATCACCCCAAACCCACCATAGTCCTCCCTATACATTACCCTATAATTCACTTTTACCCTGCAGGACACAGTGCTTCTCTCTCCTTCTCTGATTGTTTTACTGCCACTGGTCCCCTCTCTGGTTCTTCCCGCTCCGTTCGCCCTGCGGGCTCACTCCGCTCCCCTCCCTACCCCCATATCCCACCCACCCCCTGGGTCCCTACCCTTATACTTCCTCTGCCACACCTCCAATTCACTCGCATCCTATCTCATTTCCTGCCTCACTCACACCTGCTAACTCTTTACTCCTATCTTACTGCCACACCCCACTCTCCATACTCCTATCTAATTGCCACAACCCACTCTCCACCATCCTACTCCTCCAATTTCCAACCTTGCTAACCTCACCTCACTAAAAATATGCCTTTAAGCCTTAAACTACTTTATCTACTGCTACTCCTCAACATCCTTCTTTTAAACTATATTCTAACTTCCTACGAGTATTCTACACTTAGCAGGTCTCCTACTTTAACTAAACACACAACCTCTATCCTTCCTCTAGCAGAACAAACCTGTACTAATATCCTATCATACTGTCCCTACCTTCCCCTCTCTTTCACAAATTACACCATAACAGGTTTCAAACCACTAGAAAGTTCTATCTAATGCCCTCCAAAAACTCTAAAATATTTCCAATCTCACAAACACTTTTACTGTTACACGGGGACATCCACCCCAACCCTGGCCCCAACAATCCTCTCAACCTCTCCCTTTCTAACCAAACTGCTAACAACTTCAGTTCACCTTTCTCTTCTAACTCCCTTTCTATAGCACACCTAAATATTCGTAGTATCAACAATAAAATCACACAACTCCATGCTTTAATTGACCTCTATGCATTTGATATCCTCTGTCTCACTGAAACATGGCTCAAACCAGGGACCAAAGACAACGAATTTACTCCTCCTGGTTATAGCACTTTAAGGCAAGATCGTCTTAACAAAAAGGTGGGGAGTGGCCTTACTATACAAATCCCAACTACAAGTGGCCTTAATTGACTCCCTGCCTCCCTCCCAGCCAATGCTGAAATACTCTGTAGCAAACTCCAAGTAAATAAGAGCAAAGCCATTTATATAATATGTTCCTATATCCCACCAGGCAATAACTTAAACACACTTGAAAATATTCTTAGCTGGGTCTCCTGTACCTTTCCTCAAGAAACCATAATCTTAGGAGACTTTAATATTGATTGGAACTCCTGCATCTCTCCCAAACCTACCTTTCACCTCAATCTCTTTAACTTTCAACAAACCATAAACTCCCCATCAAGAATTCACAAATCAACCAATAAACAAGCCATCCTGGACTGGATATTGATCAACAACAATCCTCTCATATGAAAGCGGAATACTCCCAGACAATATCAGCGACCATCTCCTCACCTACATCACTAAACAAAAAAAGAACAATCTCAAACAGCCTACTTATCGTACTGTACGTAACAAAAGAAACTTTAACCTGCCTACTTTCCTTAATGAACTCAAAGAATGTAACTGGTCAGCTCTAAAACACCTCCCACTCGAGGAAGCAGTTGCCCATTTCAATAACACATTCCTACAAATTCTCCAACATCACGCCCCTCTCGCTTAATTAGAATAGGATCCAAAGCCGCCCCTTGGCTTTCCAAACAGACCAAACAAACAATGCTAGCTAGGAATAAACTATGGACAAAATGGAGAACCACTAAAGACCCAACTGACCATCAAAACTTCAAACACCTCAGAAATACTTCAAAAAAACTCACCTATCTTGATAAAAAAAATTATTACCTTCAATATCAACAAAACCAAAATCACAACCCCAAAAAATTCTGGTCAGGAATCAATAAACTGCTCCATCCAGGGAATACCAAAACACCTACACCAGCTATCTTAGCTCAGACCCCACCCAATATAATAGCCAATACTTTCAACAACTTCTTCTCTGAAACTATCACCTCTCTTGCAAACACCATGACTCCCATCCCTTCCCTTCAAAAGACCTCTCCTCAAAATAACACCCCCACTCTCAAATTTAGTACAGTCTCCACAACCCACATACGTAAGTTACTCTCTAAACTCAAACCATGCACCCCATCAGCCGACAAACTACCAGCTGAATATCTGCAACTAGCAGCAGCAGAACTAGCTTACCCAGTCTCCATCTTAATTAACAGAACAATAACCGAATCTACTATTCCATCCTGCTGGAAAGTCTCCCATATCATTCCACTGCACAAAGGAGGTAACACTAATGAACTTTCTAATTTCCGGCCTATAGCCTTACTATCTCCACTATCTAAAATTATGGAACGTTGTATACACCATCAACTCTTACAGCATCTCTTGCAAAACAGCCTACTCATAGACTCCCAACATGGTTTTAGGCCCTATCATAGTACTTCCACTGCCCTTCTCTCCTTCACAGACATCATAAACAAAAATCGCAATAATAACCTTTTCTCCTCTGCCTTATTCCTGGACCTCTCAAAAGCCTTTGATATGGTCAACCATCAACTTCTCCTGAAAACTTTGAAATCTCTCTCTCTGGACTCTTTGGCCATACAGTGGTTTGACTCTTATTTGAAAGATAGAAAACAAGCAGTCCTCTGGGACAGCCATTTATCCTCTCAGCTCCCAATCACTATCGGTGTCCCTCAAGGATCCATCTTAGGGCCCCTCCTCTTCTCCATATTTATAAATAACCTGTCTACCTCACTCCCGACATCCACTTGTATTCAGTATGCTGATGATTCTACTCTCATCTGTTCTTCTTTATCTCCAGAAGAACTTCACTCTTCCACCCAAAATGTCTTTTCAGCAGCGGAAAAATGGTTCCAACAAATCTGTCTCCTCCTTAATCCCAAAAAAAACAAATTATTACTTTTCACCCCAACTCTTAAATCTGCCCCTATCTCCTTTTCCATTGTGTCAGGCAATGCACTATTATTAAACCTGATTGTTCCACTAAACTACTAGGCGTTACAATAGACAATCAACTAAACTTTGACTGTCACATTGATCTAACCATCAAGGCTGTTAATAAAAAGATAGGTGCCCTCTATAGACTTAAGCCCTTTCTTACTGCAACCACCAGAGTGTCTCTTGCCCAAACTCATCTCATCTCTACACTATTGTATGCCTCTCCCTCATTCATCAACATTTCAAAAGCTAACCTTCAGAAACTTGCCACAGCCTACCATAGTATTGCTAGGTTTGCTACAGGTTCCCCATTCCGTACTCACCATTGTCTTAATCTCAAAAACCTTAACTGGCTTGAACTTCAAAATCTAATTCTCCTACATCAATTAGTCATCATTTATAAAATTCTCCATTACCCCTCTAATACACCCATACTAAATAACCTCATTGCCCCATACAAAAATCTTACTTCCCTTCGCTCAGCCAGCAAACTTCTAGTAGCTACTCTCAAATCTCATAATAAAGCAGGTGACTCCTTATTTGCTAATGCTGTTGGCTCATACTGGAATAAACTTCCCATAGAACTGACCTCTTTAGGCTCATCACACCTTTTCAAAAAAAAACTAAGAAACTATTTTCAATCCCACTGGTTATGTCCCTGCTCTAATCCTGACTGAGCTCACCAAACAATCCCTCTCTACAGTCCATGTCACTATCACTACTTCTATCACTCCAGCGTAGTGTACCTAGCATCCCACCTGCTCATTAATTTTTCCTATACTATCTATTTCTCTTATGCTTGATATATCACTGCAACCTGTTTCATCTCCCCATTTACTTAGCCTATAGGCTGATCACTTTTGTGCAAATCTCTATCCTAAAACTAGTGCCCCGGCACTACATGTTTCATCCTAATTTGTTATTAGTGTAAATACTTATAGACTCTTTATCTGTTATTGTTTTTCTCTCCTCCTCATTTTTTAGCAGTCCTACTATTGCAATTGTTATGGGATTACAATTCCTCACTACTGTTTAGTTCTTGTTAAACTGCCTCTGCATTGTTACTCTACTACAAGAAAATGTTCCTTTTTTTGCTTATATGTTTTTCATATTTTTTGTTTATTGTAAGTTACTAGTATATAGTGGAGCTTTTCTCCTCGGGCCTCTGCTGAAAATGGACATGTATCCAGCCAGACTAGCCCGGTCAACAAATGTAAAATAAAAATAAAATAAAATAAATAAAATTAACTGTCTTTGTCCAGCCTATGACTAATCATCCATGGTAACTTTACCTGTCTTTGTCCAGCCTATGACTAATCATCCATGGTGACTTTACCTGTCTTTGTCCAGCCTATGACTAATCATCCATGGTAACTTTACTTGTCTTTGTCCAGCCTATGACTAATCATCCATGGAAACTTTACCTGTCTTTGTCCAGCCTATAACTAATCATCCATTGTGACTTTACCTGTCTTTGTCCAGCCTATGACTAATCATCCCTGGTAACTTTACCTGTCTTTGCCCAGCCTATGACTAATCATCCATGGTAACTTTACCTGTCTTTGTCCAGCCTATAACTAATCATCCATTGTGACTTTACCTGTCTTTGTCCAGCCTATGACTAATCATCCCTGGTAACTTTACCTGTCTTTGTCAGGCCTATGACTAATCATCCATGGTAACTTTACCTGTCATTGTCCAACCTATGACTAGTCATCCATTGTGACTTTACCTGTCTTTGTCCAGCCTATGACTAATCATCCATGGTAACTTTAACTGTCTTTGTCCAGCCTATGACTAATCATCCATGGTAACTTTACCTGTCTTTGTCCAGCCTATGACTAATCATCCATGGTGACTTTACCTGTCTTTGTCCAGCCTATGACTAATCATCCATGGTAACTTTACCTGTCTTTGTCCAGCCTATAACTAATCATCCATTGTGACTTTACCTGTCTTTGTCCAGCCTATGACTAATCATCCCTGGTAACTTTACCTGTCTTTGTCAGGCCTATGACTAATCATCCACGGTAACTTTACCTGTCTTTGTCCAACCTATGACTAGTCATCCATTGTAACTTTACCTGTCTTTGTCCAGCCTATGACTAATCATCCATGGTAACATTAACTGTCTTTGTCCAGCCTATGACTAATCATCCATGGTAACTTTACCTGTCTTTGTCCAGCCTATGACTAATCATCCATGGTGACTTTACCTGTCTTTGTCCAGCCTATGACTAATCATCCATTGTAACTTTACTTGTCTTTGTCCAGCCTATGACTAATCATCCATGGAAACTTTACCTGTCTTTGTCTAGCCTATGACTAATCAACCATGGTAACTTTACCTGTCTTTGTCCAGTCTATGACTAACATCCATGGTAACTTTACCTATCTTTGTCCAGCCTATGACTAATCATCCATGGTAACTTCACCTGTCTTTGTCCAGCCTATGACTAATCACCCATGGTAACTTTACCTGTTTTTGTCCAGCCTATGACTAATCATCCCTGGTAACATTGCCCATTTTTGTCCAGCCTATGACTAATCATCCATGGCAACATTACCTGTCTTTGTCAGGCCTATGACTAATCATCCATGGTAACTTTACCTGTTGTTGTCCAGCCTATGACTAATCAGCCCTGGTAACTTTACCTGTCTTTGTCCAGCCTATGACTAATCATCCATGGTAACTTTACTTGTCTTTGTCCAGCATATGACTAATCATCCATGGTAACTTTACCTGTCTTTGTCCAGCCTATGACTAATCATCCATGGTAACTTTACCTGTCTTTGTCCAGCCTATGACTAATCATCCATGGTAACTTTACCTGTCTTTGTCCATCCTATGACTAACATCCATGGTAACTTTACCTGTCTTTGTCAAGCCTATGACTAATCATCCCTGGTAACTTTACCTGTCTTTGTCCAGCCTATGACTAATCATCCATGGTAAATTTACCTGTCTTTGTCCAGCCTATGACTAATCATCCCTGGTAACTTTACCTGTCTTTGTCCAGCCTATGACTAATCATCCATGGTAACTTTGCCTGTCTTTGTCCAGCCTATGACTAATCATCCATGGTAACTTTACCTGTCTTTGTCCAGCCTATGACTAATGATCCATGGTAACTTTACCTGTCTTTGTCCATCCTATGACTAACATCCATGGTAACTTTACCTGTCTTTGTCAAGCCTATGACTAATCATCCCTGGTAACTTTACCTGTCTTTGTCCAGCCTATGACTAATCATCCATGGTAAATTTACCTGTCTTTGTCCAGCCTATGACTAATCATCCCTGGTAACTTTACCTGTCTTTGTCCAGCCTATGACTAATCATCCATGGTAACTTTGCCTGTCTTTGTCCAGCCTATGACTAATCATCCATGGTAACTTTACCTGTCTTTGTCCAGCCTATGACTAATCATCCATGGTAACTTTATCTGTCTTTGTCCAGCCTATGACTAATCATCCATGGTGACTTTACCTGTCTTTGTCCAGCCTATGACTAATCATCCATGGTAACTTTACCTGTCTTTGTCCAGCCTATGACTAATCATCCCTGGTAACTTTACCTGTCTTTGTCCAGCATACGACTAATCATCCATGGTAACTTTACCTGTCTTTGTCCAGCATATGACTAATCATCCATGGTAACTTTACCTGTCTTTGTCCAGCCTATGACTAATCATCCATGGTAACTTTATCTGTCTTTGTCCAGCCTGTGACTAACATCCATGGTAACTTTACCTGTCTTTGTCCAGACTATGGCTAATCATCCCTGGTTACATTACCTGTCTTTGTCCAGCCTATCACTAATCATCCATGGTAACTTTACCTGTCTTTCAATTGCATATGACTAATCATCCCTGGTAACTTTGCCTGTCTTTGTCCAGCCTATGACTAATCATCCATGGTGACTTTACCTGTCTTTGTCCAGTCTATGACTAATCATCCATGGTAGCTTTACCTGTCTTTGTCCAGCCTATGATTAATCATCCATGGTAACTTTACCTGTCTTTGTCCAGCCTATGACTAACATCCATGGTGACTTTACCTGTCTTTGTCCAGCCTATGACTAATCATCCATGGTAACTTTACCTGTCTTTGTCCAGCCTATGACTAATCATCCATGGAAACGTTGCCTGTCTTTGTCCAGCCTATGAATAATCATCCATGGTAACTTTACCTGTCTTTGTCAGGCCTATGACTAATCATCCATGGTAACTTTACCTGTCTTTGTCCAGCCTATGACTAATCATCCATGGTAACTTTACCTGTCTTTGTCCAGCCTATGACTAATCATCCATGGAAACTTTACCTGTCTTTGTCCAGCCTATGACTAATTATCCATGGTAACTCTACCTGTCTTGTTACAGCCTATGACTAATCATCCATGTTAACTTTACCTGTCTTTGTCCAGCCTATGACTAATCATCCATGGTAACGTTACCTGTCATTGTCCCGCCTTTGACTAATCATCCATGGTAACTTTACCTGTCTTTGTCCCGTCTATGGCTAATCATCCATGGTAACTTTACCTGTCTTTGTCCAGCTTGTGACTAATCATCCATGGTGACTTTACCTGTCTTTGTCCAGTCTAAGACTAATCATCCATGGTAACTTTACCTGTCTTTGTCCAGCCTATGACTAACATCCATGGTGACTTTACCTGTCTTTGTCCAGCCTATGACTAATCATCCATGGTAACTTTACCTGTCTTTGTCCAGCCTATGACCAATCATCCCTGGTAACTTTACCTGTCTTTGTCCAGCCTATGACTAATCATCCATCGTAACTTTACCTGTCTTTGTCCAGCCTATGACTAACATCCATGGTGACTTTACCTGCCTTTGTCCAGCCTATGACTAATCATCCATGGTAACTTTACCTGTCTTTGTCCAGCTTATGACTAATCATCCATGGAAACTTCACCTGTCTTTGTCCAGACTATGACTAATTATCCATGGTAACTTTACCTGTCTTTGTCAGGCCTATGACTAATCATCCATGGTAGCTTTACCTGTCTTTGTCCTGCCTATGACTAATCATCCATGGTGACTTTACCTGTCTTTGTCCCACCTATGACTAATCATCCATGGTAACTTTACCTGTCTTTTTCCAGCCTATGACTAATCATCCATGGTGACTTTACCTGTCTTTGTCCCGCCTATGACTAATCATCCATGGTAACTTTACCTGTCTTTTTCCAGCCTATGACTAATCATCCATGGTAACTTAACCTGTCTTTGTCCAGCCTATGACTAATCATCCCTGGTAACTTTACCTGTCTTTGTCCAGCCTATGACTAATCATCCATGGTACCCTTACCTGTCTTTGTCCAGCATATGACTAATCATCCATGGTAACTTTACCTGTCTTTGTCCAGCATAGGCCTAATCATCCATGGTAACTTTACCTGTCTTTGTCCAGCCTATGACTAATCATCCATGGTAACTTTACCTGTCTTTGTCCAGCCTATGACTAACATCCATGGTAACTTTACCTGTCTTTGTCCAGCGTATGACTAGTCATCCATGGTAACTTTACCTGTCTTTGTCCAGTCTATGGCTAATCATCCATGGTAACTTTACCTGTCTTTGTCCAGCCTATGACTAATCATCCATGGTTACTTTACCTGTCTTTGTCCACCCTATGACTAACATCCATGGTAACTTTACTTGTCTTTGTCCAGCCTATGACTTATCATCCATGGTAGCTTTACCTGTCTTTGTCCAGCCTATGACTAATCATCCATGGTAACTTTACCTGTCTTTGTCCAGCCTATGACTAATCATCCCTGGTAACTTTACCTGTCTTTGTCCAGCCTATGACTAATCATCCATGATAACTTTACCTCTCTTTTTCCAGCCTATGACTAATCATCCATGGTAACTTTACCTGTCTTTGTCCAGCATATGACTAATCATCCCTGGTAACTTTACCTGTCTTTGTCCAGCCTATGACTAATCATCCATGGTGACTTTACCTGTCTTTGTCCAGCCTATGACTAATCATTCATGGTAACTTTCCCTGTCTTTTTCCAGCCTATGACTAATAATCCATGGTGACTTACCTGTCTTTGTCCCGCCTATGACTAATCATCCCTGGTAACTTTACTTGTCTTTGTCCAGCTTGTGACTAACATCCATGGTAACTTTACCTGTCTTTCTTTGTCCAGCCTATGACTAGTCATCCCTGGTAACTTTACGTGTCTTTGTCCAGCCTATGTCTAATCATCCATGGTAACTTTACCTGTCTTTGTCCAGCCTATGACTAACATCCATGGTAACTTTACTTGTCTTTGTCCAGCCTATGACTAATCATCCATGGTAACTTTACCTGTCTTTGTCCAGCCTATGACTAATCATCCCTGGTAACTTTGCCTGTCTTTCTCCAGCCTATGACTAATCATCCATGGTAACTTTACCTGTCTTGTTCCAGCCTAAGACTAATCATCCATGTTAACTTTACCTGTCTTTGTCCAGCCTATGACTAATCATCCATGGTAACTTTACCTGTCTTTGTCCCGACTTTGACTAATCATTTATTTATTTATTTTATTTATTTTTATTTTACATTTGTTGACTGGGCTAGTCAAACTGGATACATGTCCATTTTCAGTAGAGGCCCGGGGAGAAAATCTCCAAGCATCTGCAGAGAGTAAATAATACAATATATAGTAATAGTCAAGTGGAATTACAGTACATTAGCTACATAGTGCATTAGCTAGATAGGTAGAAAAAAATGTTTACAGAGTAGGTTAGTAGCTTTAAGCTAAGATTAAATACAGTAAACCAAAAACATGATTTTTTTTTTTTTTTGAAATAGAGATAGGTGAGATAAGACAGAAGAGTAGAAAAGTATAGAGAGAGCAGGAGGTAAAAGAGATATCAGTCTGGGTTGGAGCAGGGACATAGCCAGTGAGTTGTAAGATATTCTTTCAGATGCTTTTTAAACAGAATAGTGGAAGCAAGGGAGGAAAGTTCAGTAGGAAGTTGGTTCCAGATTTTCCCTACTATGTTGGTGAAAAGTGAATCTCCTTCTTTGTTATTTGATTTAATAGAGGAAGCTAGAAGCTTATTCGATGAGCGTAGCATAGCAAGATTTTTGTAGGGTGAAATCAGGTTAGTGAGGATAGGGGTATTTTTGGGTGGTAAAGGATTTTTTGGGTGATAACAATTTGTTGATAAAGTAGTTGGTTCTGCAGTTCTAGCCATCCCAGTTGTTTTAGGTTAAGACAGTGGTGAGTTCTAAAGGTGGTGCCAATGGCAAATCTGGCTATGTTATTGTAACTGGTGGAAAGTTTGGTGAGATTGTTTTTTGATAGATTGGTATATATTGCTGAAGCATAGAACAGGGTAGACATAAGGTGGGTCTGGGCAATAGTTATTCTGGCTGAAGGGAAAGAAAAGGTTTGATTCTGTAAAGAGTGCCTAGTTTTTTGTTGACTGTCTTTATAGTTGAGTTAATGTGATCATCAAAAGTAAGGTTATTATCTATTATTACTCCTAGAAGACGGGTCGAAGTGTCTGGGGCTATGTTGGTAGCATTGTTGGAGGTTAATGTGAAGTGCAGTTAAGGTGATTTATGAGTTGGAGCAAAGAGTAATAACTTTGTTTTTTTGGGGTTCAGGAGGAGGCAGTGTTGCATAAACCAATTTTCAACACTGTTAAATACTGTTTGGGTGAGAAACTGCAGAGAGGTTATGGACTTAGCTGAGCAAATTAAAGTGGAGTCATCTGCATATTGTATGCAGGTGGCCTGAGGAATATTGGTATGTAGGTCATTGATAAACAATGAGAAAAGTAGAGGCCCTAAAATAGAGCCTTGGGGTACTCCAGTGTTCACAGGAAGGGATTTTGAAAGATTATTATCCCACAATACTGCTTGTTGTCTGTTTTCCAGATAGGATTTAAACCAATTTAATGCATGTGGGTCAAGAGATTGGGCTTTTAGAATGTCTATAAGGATATTATGGTTGACCATATCAAAGGCTTTTGAAAGGTCAATAAATAATGCAGAGGAAAAAGTGTTATTGTTACGGTTTTTGTTTATGGAGTCAGAAAAGGACAGAAGGGCAGTTGTTGTGCTATGGAAAGGCCTAAAGCCATGTTGGCAGTTGGCAAGTAGATTATTTTGGAGAAGGTGGGTAAGTAGTTGTCTGTGTATGCACTTTTCTATTATCTTAGCAATTGGAGACAGTAAGGCGATAGGCCGAAAGTTAGAGAGTTCAGTAGATGACCCACCCTTATGTAGAGGGATGATGTGGGATACTTTCCAAATGGAGGGGATTTTGCTTTCTAAAATTGTTCTATTTATAAGGATGGAGATAGGATATGCAATAGCTTTTGCTGCTATTTGCAGGTATTCAGCTGGAAGACAGTCAGCAGAAGGGGTGCATGGTTTTAGTGAAGGAATTTGCAAATGAGTGATGTAGGTATCGGTTGTATTTGAAAGGTAGGAGATGGAGTCTTTGTGGTATTTAATGGGGATGTGGTAATAGGTGGTAAAGTATTGGCTAGGGTTTGAATGGCTTCAGCGAAGTAGTTATTAAAGGCATCAGGAATTTGGTTGGAGTTATTTTGGTTGAAACCTGTTGGGGCAGGAGTTTTAGAGTGGCCTGGCTGAAGAAGTTTGTTAATGCCAGACCAAATTTTTGTGGTTTTGCTGGTGAGTTTGTTGGAGGTGAAGGTAATAGTGTTTTTTGTCTTTGAGAATATCTTTCTTGGTTGCATTTCTTACCTGTTTATAGTAAAGGTGATCTGATGGACATTTGGAGTTTCTCCATTTGGCCCAAATTTTATTTCTGAATAGGATTTTTTGCCTAGTTTCTTTAGTGAGCCAGGGGGCAATTTTGGTCCTTATTCGGGAAGAACGATAGGGGGCGTGGTAATCTAGGATCTGAAGGAATCTCGTGTTAAAGTAGGTCACTGCATCATCAAGTGAAAGATGAGACATAGGTGACCAGTCACATGATTTCAGTTCATTTTGGAAGCTCTCTTGGTTAAAAAATTTTTTGGAATGTGAGGTTTTAAAATTATTAGTAGTAGGGCTATGGATTCTTTGTTTAATAATATAGGTTAGCATGTGGTCGCTAATATCGTCAGGAAGGGTACCTGGTTTATAAGTATCATGGTGGCTGTTTATAAGTATCCAGTCTAGAGTGGTTTCCTTGCTGCTTGGCTTATGGATTCTAGTAGGAGTGGTTATGATTTGTGAGAATCCATAAAGATTTATATGATTGGGAGGATTAAAATCACCTAATACAATGGTTTCCTGAGGTAGGTGGGTAGAGAGGTAACTAAGTAAGTTTTCAAGAGTGTTGATATTGTTTCCAGGAGGGAGATATGTGCAGATTAGATAGATAGATTTGGAGTTGTTTATTTGAAGTTTGGCACTAAGAGTTTCTGAATTGGTATCTGATGGTAGGAGCACATTGAAAGAAGAAACTTGGAGTTCAGATTTATATAGTATGGCTACACCTCCACCTTTTTTGGTTTTACGGTCAAGTCTCAAGATATTATATCCAGGAGGGGTAATCTCTTGGTCCAAAGTTGAGGGCTTTAGCCATGTTTCTGTAATACAGAGAATATCAAATGAGTGCACATCTAAGAGTGCATGTAGGTGGGTAATTTTATTGTTAATGCTATGGATGTTAAGTTGAGCTATTAGGAGGGACTTAGAGGGTCTATTTAAAGTAGTGATCAGAGGAGTAGTTTGGTTGTGTAGCTTATTGTGAATGTCAGTATTGGGGCCTGGGTTAGGATGAATATCACCATCTAATAGGGGGTGTTGGTGAGGATATTGTATAAACTTAAGGAATTTGTAGAAATTGTTTGGGCATTTTTTTATATGGAAGTAAGTAACATGGGAAGCTCTATGGTATTTAGGTAATATATAGGTAGAAGAGGAGGTAATGTTACTGTGGTTGTGGTTGTTTATGGGGGAAATTGGTAGAGTTTACTGGTAGTGATGGTGGTGTTCAGAAAGAGAGCAGTATTCAAACCAGGTTAATGTGTATGGTATTGTGAGAGAAGTAAGAGCTGGAGTTAAGAGTAGTAGGTTAGTGAACATAGATTTTTGTGTTAGGGCCATAAGGGTATGAGATTAAGGAGTTTGGGTATATTTACGAAAGGAGTATAGTAAGTAAATTACAGGTGGGGGAAAGGAGGGAGTGCTTAAAGAGGAAGAGTAGGTAGAGGGAGGAGGTGTACAGTTAAGTAAAATAAAATAGGTTGTAAGAGAGAAGCTGTATACAATATTTGTGAGATTAAGGTGGCTGTAAGAGAGAAGCTGTAGAATATAAGCAAATTAGGAAGGGGTGGGGAGAGATGAGGGAGTATTCCAGGAATAGCAATTATCTAATTAGGGACTTTGAGATAAAAGGGGTAGGGCTATTAAGTGGAAGTTGTGTGTGATAGGATAAAATCTATGAAGGGGTGGGGTTACAGGAAGTATATAGCTAGGACCACTGAGGGTGTGTGGGAATTTGGGGTAGGGTAGGGGAGCAGAGTGAGCCCGCAGGGCGAATGGAGCGGGTTCAGACAGGCAACCGAGAAAGTCAGGGAAGAGAGAGAAACAATCAGCAAACCGCTAATTACTTGGTGCCTTAGTTGGGAAGGACAGGCAGAGAAAGGAGAAAAGAATGTCAAGAAAGTAAGTGGTTGCAGAGAGCAAAGCTAGTGGAAAGAAGAAGGTAAGTGGAAAGATAGGGCAGGAGGGAAAATACTCAATCCTGAGACAGAGCTCTTATTTCAAAGGAACAAAAAAAATAAGTAGGGAAGGATAGATGTACAAGGGGCTATCCTCGTTTAGGCTGCCATCTAGTGGTCATATATTGTAATGCAACAGACACAAGGGAGCAGGGATAAAAGGTAAAGAGTTTACGAGTGCCACTGTAGATAAATTACAGGAGACAGCACAAGAGTGAGAAAAAACATATGTATAGATATTTAGGGAATAGAGAAGGGAGTATGGTTGCTGGGTATCCTGGCTAGGTAGCGTGTCATACAAGCACTAGATATTAAGCAGGTGTTGAAAAGAACTACTCTTTTGGTTAACACATACTTCCTTGCCTCCTAGAGAACTGGGTTCTTAAGCTGGACGGCAAGTCTTTTTTCTAAAGAGAAGTTGGTTTGGTCTGTTTGCAGTGGGTCCTTTCACCGGGTAGGTAGATTCTTAGGGTTTAGGATAGATGATTCAAACCTATGAACAGTGGGGACAAGAGACTCAATGAAGGTGTAAGAAAACAGACATTTAAGAGACAGGGTAGTACATAGAGCAATACAAATTCTAGCAAACAAGCAGACATTAAATACAGTTTGGTAGTTCTCAGCTTTCAAGTTCAAACCAGCAGATGGAAAACAGTTCATTACAGATTTATAGACATATAGCAAGGCTTACTGGCATTTAATCAAGCAATAAGCAGTGATTCCATGTGATTAAACTAAGCAAGTACATTGCATGCAATACGACCAAAATTGCGTATATAGTAGTAGTAGTGTAAAAATTAGGAGAGGCGGCTAGGCACTATAGGTGTCTGACAGGGTTATACTTAGAGCTCCCCTTAAATAATACCAGATTCACGCTATTTTATCACGATTGCTATATCATACTTCTTGCCCAAGCGCCAAATCTATGCTAGCTTAGAAGCTAGGACACAGTAAGCCCAGGAGCCAAACTATGAGGCGATTCGCTTCTTAGTATCGCTTATTAGTTAACGCTTATTAGGTGATAGGGTCTAGGTGATATTGCACATGGAAATTCCCCATGCACAGTTCTCCCTAACCTTTGGCACGCCCTGAGGCCAAAAAGTGTATCTTGCCGCTTGTAAGTTTAGGAACAGGGGCTAAAAGTTATATATATAAGTATTACAACTCATACACGGACAATATCCACTTTACAATGCTCTTAAGTCATTAATAATAGCACAATGACTCTCTAGCGTTCGCTAACAAACAGCATGGCAGATAGTACTGTTCTACAGGGCGAGATAGTGGTTATAAGCTATAAAACAATCAATGATATACTGCACGATACAATGTGCAATGTAATACTTTATTATATCTATAGTTATAGGTTATAATACGGTAAAATATATACTGCACCTTTTGCAATGGCACGCGGTCAACTGACTGTAGTTAAATGCTGCAGAATACATATATGATGTTCTGCAGTTCCAAGCAGAGAGGTAACTAGCTTGCATTTACTCTGGGAAAAAGAAGTGCATAGTGTAGCATGAGAGAAGAAAATTAATAACATGTGCTAGCCAACGCTCAACAATCTGGGGCGGTTAGATTACCGATTAGCTGCACAGACATATCTTAATCCTCTATAGCTAATGCACAATATCTTAAGGGCACTAGCCAGGCAGCAATATTAAGAGGTAAACAAGGTATAGATAGAGCGGGCTTATTTGGCTACAAAGAATAACTTTCAGTGCTGAAAAGGGCAAGAAAGGAAGCAGTACTATCCATCTATACTAAGTTTGTGCTTAGTGGATAAAAGGGGCTCTAACTCGCAGAAGTAGATTAACTTAATATAACTCCACGTGGTACGCCCAAAATACACAGCAGCTGGTCGCTACACAACATGCATCACCTAATGGTAATTATCCACACAAGAAATGCATAAAATCAAAAACTCAACACCAATTGAAACAGCAAAGCCAACCAGTTAATCCAGGTAACATAGAAAAGCATTAAAACCATTTATAGCAGCTTACAGAATTGTAGACGCTGGGGCCAGGAACACACAGCAGCCAGGGGGCCTGTTCCTAATAATAAAGATGGCGACTTGCCAAGTCAGAAGAAAATAAAGGATTGGAAAGGATGTGAGGTAGGAGGGGGAGGGGAATAAAGAGGTGGGCACATAGAGCACGAGGGGCTGGTCCCTAGATAGGTTACAATGATTGACAGACTGTCTTAGGGTGAAAAGAAAGAAAGGGGGGGGAACAAGCTGAAACGGACAGGGAGTATAGGAAAAGGAGCAGAGTAAGACCAGGAGGGCAGCTAGATAGCAAGAATTCGAGTTAGAGTTCAGACAGGCAACCGAGAAAGTCAGGGAAGAGAGAGAAACAATCAGCAAACCGCTAATTACTTGGTGCCTTAGTTGGGAAGGACAGGCAGAGAAAGGAGAAAAGAATGTCAAGAAAGTAAGTGGTTGCAGAGAGCAAAGCTAGTGGAAAGAAGAAGGTAAGTGGAAAGATAGGGCAGGAGGGAAAATACTCAATCCTGAGACAGAGCTCTTATTTCAAAGGAACAAAAAAAATAAGTAGGGAAGGATAGATGTACAAGGGGCTATCCTAGTTTAGGCTGCCATCTAGTGGTCATATATTGTAATGCAACAGACACAAGGGAGCAGGGATAAAAGGTAAAGAGTTTACGAGTGCCACTGTAGATAAATTACAGGAGACAGCACAAGAGTGAGAAAAAAACATGTATAGATATTTAGGGAATAGAGAAGGGAGTATGGCTGCTGGGTATGCTGGCTAGGTAGCGTGTCATACAAGCACTAGATATTAAGCAGGTGTTGAAAAGAACTACTCTTCTGGTTAACACATACTTCCTTGCCTCCTAGAGAACTGGGTTCTTAAGCTGGACGGCAAGTCTTTTTTCTAAAGAGAAGTTGGTTTGGTCTGTTTGCAGTGGGTCCTTTCACTGGGTAGGTAGATTCTTAGGGTTTAGGATAGATGATTCAAACTTCCTTGCCTCCTAGAGAACTGGGTTCTTAAGCTGGACGGCAAGTCTTTTTTCTAAAGAGAAGTTGGTTTGGTCTGTTTGCAGTGGGTCCTTTCACCGGGTAGGTAGATTCTTAGGGTTTAGGATAGATGATTCAAACAGAATGGTAGACGCTGGGGCCAGGAACGCACAGCAGCCAGGGGGCCTGTTCCCAATAATAAAGATGGCGACTTGCCAAGTCAGAAGAAAATAAAGGATCATCCATGGTAACTTTACCTGTCTTTGTCCCGCCTATGACTAATCATCCATGGTAACTTTACCTTTCTTTGTCCAGCCTAAGACTAACATCCATGGTGACTTTACCTGTCTTTGTCCAGCCTATGACTAATCATCCATGGTAACTTTACCTGTCTTTGTCCAGCCTATGATTAATTATCCATGGAAACTTTACCTGTCTTTGTCCAGCCTATGACTAATTATCCATGGTAACTTTACCTGTCTTGTTCCAGCCTACGACTAATCATCCATGTTATCTTTACCTGTCTTTGTCCAGCCTATGACTAATCATCCATGGTAACTTTACCTGTCATTGTCCCGCCTTTGACTAATCATCCATGGTAACTTTACCTGTCTTTGTCCCGCCTATGACTAATCATCCATGGTAACTTTACCTGTCTTTGTCCAGCCTGTGACTAATCATCCATGGTGACTTTACCTGTCTTTGTCCAGTCTATGACTAATCATCCATCGTAACTTTACCTGTCTTTGTCCAGCCTATGACTAATCATCCATCGTAACTTTACCTGTCTTTGTCCAGCCTATAACTAACATCCATGATGACTTTACCTGTCTTTGTCCAGCCTATGACTAATCATCCATGGTAACTTTGCCTGTCTTTGTCCAGCCTATGACTAATTATCCATGGTAACTTTACCTCTCTTTGTCAGGCCTATGACTAATCATCCATGGTAACTTTACCTGTCTTTGTCCAGCCTATGACTAATCATCCAGGGTAACTTTACCTGTCTTTGTCCCGCCTATGACTAATCATCCATGGTAACTTTACCTGTCTTTGTCCAGCATGTGAATAATCATCCGTGGTAACTTTACCTGTCTTTGTCCAGCCTATGACTAATCATCCATGGTAACTTAACCTGTCTTTGTCCAGCATATGACTAATCATCCATGGTAACTTTACCTGTCTTTGTCCAGCCTATGACTAACATCCATGGTAACTTTACCTGTCTTTGTACAGCTTATGACTAATCATCCATGGTAACTTTACCTCTCTTTGTCCAGCCTATGACTAATCATCCCTGGTAACTTTACCTGTCTTTGTCCAGCCTATGACTAATCATCCACGGTAACTTTACCTGTCTTTGTCCAGCATAGGCCTAATCATCCATGGTAACTTTACCTGTCTTTGTCCAGCCTATGACTAATCATCCATGGTAACTTTACCTGTCTTTGTCCAGCCTATGACTAACATCTATGGTAACTTTACCTGTCGTTGTCCAGCATATGACTAATCATCCATGGTAACTTTACCTGTCTTTGTCCAGTCTATGACTAATCATCCATGGTAACTTTACCTGTCTTTGTCCAGCCTATGACTAATCATCCATGGTAACTTTACCTGTCTTTGTCCACCCTATAACTAACATCCATGGTAACTTTACCTGTCTTTGTCCAGCCTATGACTAATCATCCATGGTAACTTTACCTGTCTTTGTCCAGCCTATGACTAATCATCCATGGTAACTTTACCTGTCTTTGTCCAGCCTATGACTATTCATACCTGGTAACTTTACCTGTCTTTGTCCAGCCTATGACCAATCATCCATGGTAACTTTACCTGTCTTTGTACAGCCTATGACTAACATCCATGGTAACTTTACCTGTCTTTGTCCAGCCTATGACTAATCATCCCTGGTAACTTTACCTCTCTTTGTCCAGCCTATGACTAATCATCCCTGGTAACCTTACCTGTCTTTGTCCAGTCTATGACTAATTATCCATGGTAACTTTACCTGTCTTTGTCCAGCCTATGACTAATCATCCATGGTAACTTTACCTGTCTTTGTCCAGCCTATGACTAATCATCCATTGTGACTTTACCTGTCTTTGTCCAGCCTATGACTAATCATCCATGGTAACTTTACCTGTCTTTGTCCAGCCAATGACTAACATCCATGGTAACTGTACCTGTCTTTGTCCAGCCTATGACTAATCATCCCTGGTAACTTTACCTGTCTTTGTCCAGCCTATGACTAATCATCCATTGTGACTTTACCTGTCTTTGTCCAGCCTATGACTAATCATCCATGGTAACTTTACATGTCTTTGTCCAGCCTATGACTAATCATCCATGGTAACTTTACCTGTCTTTGTCCAGCCTATGACTAATCATCCCTGATAACTTTACCTGTCTTTGTCCAGCCTATGACTAATCATCCCTGGTAACTTTGCCTGTCTTTGTCCAGCCTATGACTAATCATCCATGGTAACTTTACCTGTCTTGTTCCAGCCTAAGACTAATCATCCATGTTAACTTTACCTGTCTTTGTCCAGCCTATGACTAATCATCCATGGTAACTTTACCTGTCTTTGTCCCGCCTATGACTAATCATCGATGGTAACTTTACCTGTCTTTGTCCAGCCTATGACTAATCATCCATGGTAACTTTACCTGTCTTTGTCCAGCCTATGACTAATCATCCATGGTAACTTTACCTGTCTTTGTCCCACCTATGACTAATCATCGATGGTAACTTTACCTGTCTTTGTCCAGCCTATGACTAATCATCCATGGTAACTTTACCTGTCTTTGTCCAGCCTATGACTAATCATCCATGGAATCTTTACCTGTCTTTGTCCAGCCTATGGCTAATCATCCATTGTAACTTTACCTGTCTTTGTCCAGCCTATGACTAATCATCCCTGGTAACTTTGCCTATCTTTGTCCAGCCTATGACTAATCATCCATGGTAACTTTACCTGTCTTTGTCCAGCCTATGACTAATCATCCATGGTAACTTTACCTTTCTTTGTCCAGCCTATGACTAATCATCCAGGGTAACTTTACCTGTCTTTGTCCAGTGTATGACTAGTCATCCATAGTAACTTTACCTGTCTTTGTCCAGCCTATGACTAATCATCCATGGTAACTTTACCTGTCTTTGTCCCGCCTATGACTATAGTAATCATCCAAGGTAACTTTTTTATTATTTTTTTTCTTGCTCTTTACCAGTCAGCCATGTAGCCCCATTGCAGCTAAACCCACTGTGGATAACAACTGGCCATGGTGTGGTGATTGCCCTGGAAGTCTCACACAGCAGCTGATGTGCATTTAGGTCCATAGGTTGATAGAAGATTACGAGACTAATGGCTTAAGAGCCCTTACAAGCCCGGTCAATATAACCTGATTTCATTTATTTATTTTACATTTGTTTACCGGGAAAGTCTGACTTGGAATGAAGCCGATTTTCAGAGAATGCCCAGGGAGAAATGCTCCAGGCGCATGTCTTTATAATGTGGGAGGAAACCTGAGAACCTGGAGAAAACCCACATGAATGCAGAGTTCATGCAGACTCCGCACAGAAGGCACCCAGTTGAGAATCAAACAGGAGAACCTTTTGCTGTGAGGAGTCAGTCACTGTCCAATTTATTGTTTATCCATTTTACTGAATATATGGCCCCTAGGGGCAAGAGGGTAGTATGGATTTGTGCCTATGCATTGAGTGTCTTACAGAGTTTCCCTGTCCATAAGGGCACAGGTACTATCCCAGGTGTGACTTTGTGATTCCCCATTCATTGATCCAAATTATTTTTGAAGAGGGCCAAGGAAGGGCTCTGCTTAATGTGAGTAGGAAGCCTGTGCCAAAGAAGGGGCAATCTCTGAGACACATCTGTCTCTCCAGCATGTTTTCTTTGAGTCACCAACTAAGTTTAGATCTCTTGAGCAGGGGAACCTTGTGATGTCTGACTTGCAAATGGGTAGCAGCTCCATCAGAGGTGGATGTTTGAGTGCCTTGTTGGTCTGGCATGTAGATCACCCCTTAATAGTTGGTAGGATACAGGGTAAAGGGATAGAGCTTTTAGTCTATTTGCAAAGGACATGTTGTTTACACCCTGTATTTTCTTTGTGAGGAACCTCTGAGTTCACTCCAGCTGCTCTGAGTGCCAAGTAAAGTACATGCCCAATTGCACATTGTACTCAATTATTGGTCTAATGAGAGCTGAGTACAACAGGACTATAATTTCCTTGGATCTGGTTACCACACCTTTAATTATAACTTGTGTCACGTAGATGGACCTCCTCATCACTGTGGACATATGGCTGTCAAAATTCAGGCTACTATATGTCTGTGTACCAAGATCTCTCACTTCTGAGTCTACTCTTAGGGGTGTGCTATTGATGTAATTTGAGGGGCGTTTTACTTCCCAAAGGATATAATAATCTTTAGTTCCTTACTCGTGCCCCTGGCTGCTGTGCATCCCTGGCTTCGGCGTTCACATTTGTTCTTTTTCTAACACTTGCTGTTCCCGCCTATTCCTGCTCTAACTTACTGAATACTCCCTATCGGACGTTCTTCCCAAGAACCCACAATCAAGGACATTAAAGTGTAAAAGTAGAAACCCATTCTGCTCCCCACAAGGATTTTTCTGTGAAACTTGCTGTTCCCGCCTATTCCTGCTCTAACTTACTGAATACTCCCTATCGGACGTTCTTCCCAAGAACCCACAATCAAGGACATTAAAGTGTAAAAGTAGAAACCCATTCTGCTCCCCACAAGGATTTTTCTGTGAAACTTGCTGTTCCGCCTATTCCTGCTCTAACTTACTGAATACTCCCTATCGGACGTTCTTCCCAAGAACCCACAATCAAGGACATTAAAGTGTAAAAGTAGAAACCCATTCTGCTCCCCACAAGGACTTTTCTGTGAAACTTGCTGTTCCCGCCTATTCCTGCTCTAACTTACTGAATACTCCCTATCGGACGTTCTTCCTAAGAACCCACAATCAAGGACATTAAAGTGTAAAAGTAGAAACCCATTCTGCTCCCCACAAGGATTTTTCTGTGAAATTTGCTGTTCCCGCCTATTCCTGCACTAACTTACTGAATACTCCCTATCGGACGTTCTTCCCAAGAACCCACAATCAAGGACATTAAAGTGTAAAAGTAGAAACCCATTCTGCTCCCCACAAGGATTTTTCTGTGAAACTTGCTGTTCCCGCCTATTCCTGCTCTAACTTACTGAATACTCCCTATCGGACGTTCTTCCCAAGAACCCACAATCAAGGACATTAAAGTGTAAAG
The DNA here is from genome assembly GCF_019279795.1 of Protopterus annectens. Taxonomy (NCBI): domain Eukaryota; kingdom Metazoa; phylum Chordata; order Ceratodontiformes; family Protopteridae; genus Protopterus; species Protopterus annectens. Next base: position 976,945,683 of record NC_056733.1, on the reverse strand, counting down.
TAGAAACCCATTCTGCTCCCCACAAGGATTTTTCTGTGAAACTTGCTGTTCCGCCTATTCCTGCTCTAACTTACTGAATACTCCCTATCGGACGTTCTTCCCAAGAACCCACAATCAAGGACATTAAAGTGTAAAAGTAGAAACCCATTCTGCTCCCCACAAGGATTTTTCTGTGAAACTTGCTGTTCCCGCCTATTCCTGCTCTAACTTACTGAATACTCCCTATCGGACGTTCTTCCCAAGAACCCACAATCAAGGACATTAAAGTCTAAAAGTAGAAACCCATTCTGCTCCCCACAAGGATTTTTCTGTGAAACTTGCTGTTCCCGCCTATTCCTGCTCTAACTTACTGAATACTCCCTATCGGACGTTCTTCCTAAGAACCCACAATCAAGGACATTAAAGTGTAAAAGTAGAAACCCATTCTGCTCCCCACAAGGATTTTTCTGTGAAACTTGCTGTTCCCGCCTATTCCTGCACTAACTTACTGAATACTCCCTATCGGACGTTCTTCCCAAGAACCCACAATCAAGGACATTAAAGTGTAAAAGTAGAAACCCATTCTGCTCCCCACAAGGATTTTTCTGTGAAACTTGCTGTTCCCGCCTATTCCTGCTCTAACTTACTGAATACTCCCTATCGGACGTTCTTCCCAAGAACCCACAATCAAGGACATTAAAGTGTAAAAGTAGAAACCCATTCTGCTCCCCACAAGGATTTTTCTGTGAAAGTATGTCCAGTGCTTTATCCATTGTACATTACTGAAGGTTATACTTACTTTCTAGCAGCTCTCTGTACGCTTTTCCTGCCAGGTTAGCCAGCAGCCAAAGCTTTTTCCCATTTCCTGCCCACCAACATACCCTATACTTCCTTTTTTGTAAATTTATTTTTCTTCTTGTCCACTAAACAACGCACTCCTCCCTTGCTTATTCTCTACCCTTCTCTGTAGTATACAAGCTCCTTCCTCTCCCCTTCCTGATTTTCTCATGTAGGGGTCTCTGTTGTATCATACTGACTGCCCACTAGGTGGCGCTCCTATTCCATTTTTGCTCCCTCCACTTTCATTCCTTCTCTTCTCCTTATCCTTACCCATATAGTTCTCTGACTATCCTACTACTCCATCCCTTACCATCCTCCCTGGATTACCTGTCCTCTTCTCCACTCTATATATACTCATCTCTATTTCCCCTTATATGTCTTTGTTCCTTCTTCTTCTGTCATTTCTTTACATCTATCCACTACTCTAATTTGCTGCCAGTCTTACATCTTACTTCACAGCTGTGCAAGCTTACCTTCTGGCTCTCATACTCCACTGATTGTTTTCCTTCCATTTCTACTTCATTTCTACTTCCTTTGGCTCTTCCCGCTCCGTTCGCCCTGCGGGCTCACTCCGCTCCCCTACCCTGCCCCCAAATTCCACCCGCCCCCAGTACCTCTACATTTATTTCTACCTAACCCCTCCTACACATTCCAATCAGCCTCTCTCTATCTTCTCCTCATTACCCCTCCCATTTGTGACTCCTCCCACTCCACTTAACCTGTACTCCTACCTACATTAAGTCTAATTTTTCACATCCAACAATTTGACTACATTTGACTTCCTTACCTCTCCTCCTCAAATAGCCTGCAAACTTCTTAACTTTTCTCTCCTCAATCCCCCTCCTCTCTAAGCATGCCCTCCCAAATCCTTCACACAATTCTTGTCCCATGCTCCCTTCTTGCACTTCTAATTCCTCTCTATCTTGCTACTTCCTACTCTCCCATAGCTCCCTTACACCTACCTACTTCTCAAACTATCCATTGCACTCACTCTCAACCTGCTTTTATTACCCACTATAATGCCATATCTTCCTCTCTTATTCCTCCTAAACTACTGTACCTATTCCTTCCTAAACTCTTCTCCACTACAACAACTACCTTCACTGTTACAATAATACCATCTCCAAACAACTTCCTTCTCAATAAATCCAAACGACTAAAAGCTAATCCCTATAATGACCTAGCCTTATCTGGAGATATCCATCCCAACCCTGGTCCTTGCTTCACAACTAACAACTCTCTCCCCTTACCCCCTACTTCTTTCATAGCACACTCCAACTCCACCCTTCCCTCTTCCTCTCCTACCTCCTCTCTTAACTCCCTTAAGTTCTTTACTATAAATGCCCAGAGCCTAAATAATAAAATACACCAAATACAAGCTTGGATTTGCCACAACCAACCTGACATCTTAGCCATCTCTGAAACTTGGCTAAAACCCTATACTGCAGACTCCGAAATCCTACCTCCTGTTTACCAAATCCATAGAAGCGACCGTTTAAACAGAAAAGGAGGAGGCTCTGCACTAATCTACTCTAACCTTCTCTCAGTAATCCCTCTACAAACTCCAATTCCCTAATTCAAAAATTCTGAACTAACAGCTAGTCTCCTACAACTAAATAAACATAAAAATATCTGTATTATCTCCCTTTATATATCCCCTGGTGACAACATCTCTACCCTTGAAAATATTCTTCACTGGGCCTCAACCTAAATAAAATTCGAAACCTTCATCCTAGGCGATGTTAATATTGATTGGAATAAAATTAACTCACCTTCTCCCTCCTTATTCATTAACCTGTACAACTTTACCCAAGTAATTCACACTATCACACGCCCAAATAAACACCACCCCCCCAGGATCCATCATCGACTGGATCTTAGTCTCCCACCCAAACAAAATAACACTCTCTGGCACTATCCCAGACACCTTTAGTGACCATCTCCCTGCATTCATACATCGCTCAAACAACACCACTAAACATCAGCACCATTACATCCACACTCGTAATCTCAGCAACTTCAACCCCACAAAATTTTCCAATACTCTTAAACACATTAACTGGCAAATCCTAAATACTCTTCCCCTTGACAACGCAGTAGAACATTTTAACTCCATTTTCCTAAAAATTCTCAACTCCCAAGCCCCACCAAGAAACAAACGAGTCAAAACTAATTCTGCCCCATGGCTTTCCAAAGAAACCAAACAAATCATGAATTGCAGGGACAAATACTGGAAGCTCTACCAGAAAAATAAGATGCCTTCCACCCTGCTTCAATACACCCAACTTCGCAACCAAGCAAAAAAACTAATCATCTCTGATAAAAAAACTATTATAATAAACTTCAGTCTAACAATAACGTTAACCCAAAGCAATTCTGGAAATCTATTAATTCCCTACTCCACCCAGGATCCAGGAATAATCCCTGCCCAGACCCTAGCATAACTGACTCAGAACTCAGCTCTCTCTTTAACACATTTTTTACTGACTCTATAGCTAATCTTACCAAATCTTTCCCAGACAACAATCCTTCCTACTCTCATTCCTCTACTCCCTCCTACCCTCTTAACTCCCCTCCTAATTTCCATCTCAAACCTGTTTCAACTACTTTTATAAAAAGACTTCTCACTAAACTAAAGCCTTGCTCAAATGCCCCTGACAACATACCCCCCTCCTTCCTCAAAGCTGCTGCTGAAGGTATTGCCATCCCTATCAGCATCCTAATCAATAGATCTTTAAAAGAGTCTTACGTACCCAAACTCTGGCGTGCTGCCTTCATCCTTCCTCTTCATAAAGGAGGCAAAAACACTAATATCTCCAACTTCCGCCCAATCGCCCTTCTTTCACCTATATCAAAAATTCTTGAAAAATGTGTCCACCACCAACTTATGCCTTTCTTAACCCAAAATAACCTCATAACTCCTACCCAGCACAGTTTCCGCCCTGGCCACAGCACCATTACCGCCTTACTATCCTTCTTAGAAACAGTAAATCGGGCCCGAGACTCTGGATTACTAGTATCCTCAGTATTACTTGATCTTTCTAAAGCCTTCGACACTATCTCCCACAAACACCTTCTCTGCCATCTCTCTAACCTTCATCTTTCCCCTGAAACCCTCTCCTGGTTCTCCAGCTACCTATCTGACAGATCACAAGCTGTCAGATGGAATAACTCTACCTCCTCCTTCCTGCCCACACCCACCGGTGTTCCCCAGGGATCCATCCTTGGACCCATGCTCTTCAACATCTTCATAAATAACCTTCACTCAGTCATCCCTGACACAACAGTTATCCAATACGCTGATGACTCCACCTTAGTTTGCTCCGCTGCCAACCTGCCAGAACTACTGTCAAAAACTCAAATAGCTTTTTCCACTACCGAGAACTGGATGCACTGCAACCATCTCTCTCTCAACTCTAATAAATCTAAAATACTTCTCTTCCCACCCACCAGGGCCTACTCCTTCGACAAAAATGCTTTCAAAGTCCTTAGCCAAAGCAACACTGCCATAGAAGTGGTTCCTTCTGCTAAACTCCTTGGTATCACCATAGATGAATACCTTAAATTTGATATCCACGTACAACAAAACATCAAGAAAACCCACCAAAAACTTGGTATGCTCTACAGGAATAACCGCTTTCTCTCCAACTCCTCCAGGCACACTTTAGCAACTACCTATCTCCTTCCTTCCTTACTATATGGAGCCCCTCTTCTAACTAACCTGTCTTCTTCCCTCACCTCTAAACTTGAAACTTGCTATAATAAAATCTCCAAATTTTCAACCAAATCCAAAACCTGTACTCACCACTGCCTCACCCTACAATCATTGAACTGGCTGGAACTCCCTAACTACCTCGACTACCTCCAACTTACCACTGCTCACAAATTAATATTCTTTCCAAATAAGTGCCCAGCACTAACAAACATCCTCCCCCCTTACATCCCTACCAGATCCCTGAGATCTGAACATCAAAATGTAATCTCTATTCATAAACCCAAACGCCCTGCAGGCCAACTCCTTCTCTCTTTCATTGTAGGCAAAAAATGGAACTCTCTTCCTCCCTCACTTAGGACGATACCTGACCCCGAATCTTTCAAGACACAACTTTTCTCATTTCTATCTTCCAAACGCAAATGCTCCTGCTTCCACCCTACATAAATACAAATAAATTTCCCCATAGAGCCTACTAAACTCCTGATGCAAACTTCACTACTTCCTCTCCTTTTCTATTTACCTTACACAAACCTAACCAATCACCTTCTGATCATTCAATTTCTCTCTCAACTCTTAGCATGTATTTAACACAACTATCCAGTAATCACTGATGCCTATTTCTTGACAATTGATTCTTATTACTCTGAATGTAAAAACCTGCAACCTTTGTCTCATTGCATGTACAATGACAATTTATTATTTTACTATACCTGTTTTCTATGAATTCATACATGTATTTTACCTTTGTATTTGGCATTTTTTGTAACCTCTAATTGTGTTTCTTATGGAGCTTTTCTCCCCGGGCCTCCACTGAAAATGGGCACATTCTGGCCCAGTGGACTTCCCCGGTAATCAAACTGAAATAAATAAATAAAATAAATAAATAATAATGCATTTTTTCACATTTAGTTTTAAGCCATGGTTCTGGCACCAATCATTTTTCTGACCTAGACCCTCCTGAAGGATAACTAACTCACTGGGGGATTCAGTGATTGCCCCCAGCTTGCAGTCATTGACAAACTATGTCATCCAGAGACCTTCCACATTAACCTTCCACATTAACCTTGACTTCAGAAAAGTATATTCCAAACAGCACTGAGCCCAGCACTGAGTCCTGTGACACACCAGTAGTAACTGGTCTGGTCCCAGCACTGAGTCCTATGACACACCAGTAGTAACTGGTCTGATCCCAGCACTGAGCCCTATGACACATCAATAGTAACTGATCTGGTCCCAGTACTGAGCCCTGTGGCACACCACTAGTAACTGGTCTGGTCCCAGCACTGACCCCTATGACACACCAGTAGTCGCTGGCCTCTTGCTGGATCTGGATTCACCTACTTTAACCACATCTGTCCTGTCTGTGAGCCAGTTGGCTATCCACCTGGTGATGCAGGGATTTATGCCAAGCTTTGTGAATTTATTTATAATACCTTAATGGGGAATGGTGTCAAATGCCTTGGCCAGGCTGAGGTAGGCAGCATGTAGTGATTTACCCTCATCCATGGCCCTAGTGACTTTCTCAAAGAAATCAACCAGATTCAGTAGGCATGACCTGCCCTTGACAAATCTATATTGGGTCGGATCCAGTGCTTGGAGGTTTCCTATGTCATTATTTATGAGGTCCATGATTATTCTTTCTATGGCCTTACATATACAACTAGTCAAACTTATGGGTCTGTAATTTCCTGGGTCAGTAGATGATCCACCTTTATGCTGAGGGATGACTGTTACTGCCCTCCATTCTATTGATCAAAGTAAGTCCAAAGTCTGGGGTTAAATAGAAGTCCTGATTTAAGGTATTTAACAGACAACCAGGTATTTCATCAGGTCCTACTCAAACTGTGTTTTTAGTTATAGAGAGTGCAGTTGTAACCTGTTCTTTGTTGACAAGTGGTAGTGGAGTGGTGGAGGGTATTTTTTGCATGACTAGTGGTGGTGGGGAGGTGAAATTTAAGCTGAATTTGTTGAGCAGCAGATATGTTACATCTTCTGGCTAAGTACAGGTGATGCCATCTACAAATAATTCTGCTCATTGTTGGGTGTTGCCCTTAAGATTGTGGATATGACTAAAAAATAACTTATGGTTATTCTTATCTTTGCAAGCTACCTCAAAGTCTACTTTCAGAGACTTGACTAAGTTCACTGATTTGCTTGTTTGCACTTTTGGGGGACTTTCGGCTTTGTTGTGCACATTCCATCTTACTTATCTACAGGCTTCCTTTTCTTTTGTTGTACAATCTATTAATAACAGGGGGCTTGTTTTTGTGGTTTGACCTGGGTTTAGCTCGGTCTGGTACTGTCATACCTCTGCAGTTGTTTATATGGTCATACAGGGCTTTTACCTACACGTCTGCATAGGTTTCTGTGTTTTCTGGACTTGGGAGAGAGCTTGGAAACTATCTTGTTGTCCCTTTATAGGCTCATAGGTTCATAGGTGTTTACTAGACTAATGACCACAAGGGCCTTTTTAAGTCTAGCCATGCACCCCAAATCTCTGACAGGTTCTGCTACCCTTGATAAGTGTAAGCATGGGCCTGGGAGGTAAACCATTTACAGGTTACCTGTGTCCAATAGAGACATAGGTGCCAAGCCAGGGAATTTCTGGTTTCCTATCCAATTGTCCAAGTTGCACTTGAATTGGGTTAGGGAGGAACTCTGCTTCACATGGATGGGGAGCCTGTTCTGTAGACGGGGTAGTCCCCTGGATACATACCTATCTCTCCAGCAGGTCCTATTTATATCACAGGCAAGGTTTAAGTCCATAGAATGGGTAATTCTGGTGCTGTTTGTTTTGTGGATATGCAGGAGGTCCATCAGATTGTGGTTTGACAATGCCCTGTATGCCAGGCATAGGTCTCCCCTCAAAAGCCTGTAGGAGACAGAGGAAGGGAGGGAGGTAATTTACCTCAGACAAGTTCAGAAAGTTTTTTGAGTTTGACGGAGGGACTACTTTTACCTTTATTTCAAGGGGGTCCACTTTGTGATCTTATCTTACTAGTAAGGACATAACACAGGGGGTTCAGCACTCTTCCATATTTGTGATTTCTGGATCTAGGATATTCATTCTCCTAATGGGAGTGCAGAGTAGCTGCTCTAGGGCATTTGAATTTACAGTCAAGAAATCTCTAGGTTTGCATGTTAGTGGCCGTGCATGCCTAACAATTATTTAAGGGGTAATTAAAATCATCCATGAATATGGTATTGGGCTGGATGGTGAGTGATTCTAGTAACTTTAGGTATGATGTATGGGTTTCCTGGTTCATGGTGGGGGACCTGCAGCTAGCAAGAATATGGTAGTGGATTTTTCCCATGGATAGTTGGACATGGAGTAGCTCAAGCATGTCATATTGTTTGACCAGGCTTGAGGTATGCTTATCATTTATGTAGATGGATACACCTCCAGCTTTTGTTCTTTTATGTTCAGTGGGTGGTCAGAATGTATGAAAGGCATTATAGCCTTACACTGCTGGAGTGCTTTCCATGGCTTTGAACTATGTTTCAGTGACTGCACAGACATCAGCATTCTCCAGGGTGAGGAGAGCTTCCAGGGACTGCAGTTTTTTGTTGAGACACCTAGCATTGGGCAGTAACACCTTTACCTTGTCCTGAGTAGCTTTTTTTATGCTGGAAGATTTGTCTTTTGGCAGTGCCTAAAAAAGGCACTATAGGAGTGGGTAATATTTTGGCCAATGTCTGAAAGCCTAGAGGTAACAGATGTAGACCATCCCTGGCACAGCAGTGTTGCCTGTCAACTATGTCCTCCTAGGCTGACAAGTATTGGATCCCTTTAGAATGACACCAGTAGCTTAGCCAATTGTTGAAGTCAATCATTTTGTCCTTGTACTGTGGTATCATTTTGGGTGATGGCAGGATGCTACTCAGGGCTAGGGTCATACCTGCCTGGGCTACAAGATCGGACAACTCCTCCATATCCCTTTTCATGTAGTCCAGGGAGGTATGTCTCAGGTCATTCACACCAACATGGACAATGACAGAGTCATATTTGTACTTGTTGTGGAGTGACCTGAGTGCATGTGTTATGTGTTGGATCCTGGCACCCGACAGGCAGCTGACAGTAACTTTCTCCTTGTTTAGCCTGGTGAGTGGAACATCAGTGTGCCTGACTATAGAGTCACCTATGACTAGAGTGCTGAGTGCATTGTAATGCCTTATGGGCTATGGTTGAGTGGCATACTGAGTTTGTGGGCTATGTGTCATTTGGGTTGTGTTGGGGGGTGGAGCTTGCTTGTGTTTCTGCTTTGGAGGTCCCTGTTGCTTGGGCAGGTTTTTACTGAGAGCCTCCGCGAATGTAGCTGTGTGTTTTGTGTTTCTATGTGTGTGTTTTGGTGGTGTAGGTTTTGAGGGACTATGTGATGAGTGTGGTGTGGTGCAAGTGTTTACCTTCTCCTCTTGACTGTCTAGTCCAGTCTTGGGTGAAGAGAGCTTTTCTTGCAGTTTGGCTATATAAGTACATCTCTCACAGGTTGTAGTGTTGGATGGTAGGAGGAGAGGGTTATCTGTGTACATGAGGCAATTGCTGCATTGCCCCAAGATGCCCAAATTCATCAGGTAGACAGGAGAAAACACCGGGAGCTGACCCTTAGACATGCCTGGATAGGTGCTTATTTATTAAGTACTAAAAACTGTTTTCCTATAGACAAGTGAGGAAAGTTGAGTGCTGTAGTAATTTGTAGCTTATTTAGTGCTTACAACGAGTTCTGAACAAGTGCTGAGCTCAAAGAAACAGACTTGAGTGCTGAAACTAAAAAACTGGCTAGTTCTAAGAAACAAAATTAAGCTAGAAGACTTCCCTCCAACAAGAAAGGCTTGGGGGCTCAGAAGCACACAAACAGTCTTGGACACAGCAAATCTGTATCTAGACTACATAACTTATAGGAAAGGCAGGAAAGAAGCTTAGAAATTTTTTTTTTTTTTTTTTTGTAAAGTGGAAAGGGGAAAGGAGGAGCAGAAGGTAACTGGGTTGGCCTTCTCAAATGTTCTCCCTGCATTGGGTAGAATGAGGTAATGACACTAGACTGGGAGGAGTGTCCCAGATCAACTTTACAGTAGGGGCGAGCAACTGCAAAGCCACCAACTATAAGAACACCATACCAATAGGGAGGGAGAGTGGAAAACAAACTGCAGAAATGTTTCTCGCAACAGAAAAGTAGCAGTGAGCCTTTAAATGAAGGTTTTAAACAGATAAAGGAGCCTCTAGAGAAAGCGGTTAACTGCAACAAGTTATCAGAATCAAACAACCCAAACAAATGCTTAATAAAAGTGGACAATTTCCAGTTAATACCTCACACAAAGTGAAACTAGCTAGAAAAGTATGCAGTAGATAAAGTGCTATAAATAACTCGAAAAAATAAACAAAAAACAGGATAATTAATGTTATATATTATAGATCCGAGTTTGCTCAGTGTCCTTCCTTCGATTAGCTCAGTGTGAAATGGCAGAACACTCACAACTTAACTTCTTAGGCAACAGAAAGTTGAAACCTGAGACAACTTAAAAAAAAAGCTCAAAAGAACCAATGAGGTGCTTAGTCTAAGCTGTAGTCCAGGTGATCTCAGTCAGCCAATGACCTTAAACAATCCTCTCTCATTGAAATGCCTGATGGCTTTGGCTAAACCAACATGTCCCTGAATATGTGCTCAGAAACACAGCCTCCACAGACACTAGGCCCAAACACAAGCCTAAATATGGACAATGCTACAAATATCCACACTACTTAGGTAGAAACAAACTGCAGAAATGTTTCTCACAGCAGTTGGTGCAGTCTGCAGCTAACCTAATCAGTGATGCTGCCCAGCACAAAACCAGATGCTCTCTGAGCAGCTGTAGTCATGGATGCTATAATAAGGTAAGGTAAATCTAAACAGTCCCAAGTAAATGCATGAATGCTGCTCACTGTGCAAACTAGTTGCCCCGTGAGTAACGTGGGACTGACGTAAAGTTCCAGAATGTTTTTGTAGGGCTATTTCAGTCTCTTGGTTAAAGTTTAACTGTAATTCAGCTTCCAGTTTGGTAATATCATTTTAACTGAGTTTTCTTTCATATTGTGGAATTTTTTTATAATAGGTTGCGTTATTCATTCAAAACTCTCATGTTTAGGCTTTGGTAGAAGCCCAGTAAATGTCAAATGGAGTTTGGGAAGTGGAGGACTCCTTTAGGAGAATCTTTCAATAACACATTCACTTCCCCTATAATATCCTCTTTTACTAACAAGTTGGGATACAGGTTCCAATTATAACCCCTAGTCTCACTGTTAAAATTAGGATTCCACTCAATAGTAAGAGTAATTTTTGAATGATCAGAAAAGAATCTAGGTTCTGTAGAGAAGTCAATGATCAAGTTTAGGAAAATGACTGAAATTAAGAAAAAGTCAATTTTGGACCAGGCTTTATGAAATTGTGAGTAAAAAGTAAACCTACCCTTTGGCGACTTTTTATTCTGAAAATTATATGCTGTAGTGGCGTGTACATTATATGGCTGTCTAGGATTTGATCTGTCCAATTTGGGATCTTGGTAAACGTTCCAGTCACCGCCTATAATTATGTAGTAGTCATGAAAGAGAAAAAATTTTGGATAAGGAGATGAAGAATTGTTGTTGTTTAGAACAGGGTGTGTATATATTTAATATCAGCACTGCTTTATCAAGATGGGGGATTTATAGTTATATAACACAATCTCCCATCTAGATCTATGTCATATATTAAAAGTTTATCGTGAATGTTTTTTAAATAATAATAGCTACCCCATACTGTTTGATTTTTTACCAGCTGTGATGATTGATTTAATCCAGTTCTTCCTCATGTCATGTGTCCAATGCTCATGTAGCATGTCAGTTTCTTGCACTAAAATTATATTTGCTTTTGATTTATAGACTAAGCAAAAACAGAGTTTCCTTTTTTTATAAATGTGAATCCCCCTTACATTCCAGGAATCTCTTATCCACATTTCGGAGATTAAAGGTAAGGATAGATGAAAGAAAAAATAAGGAGTAATAAATCTGAACTGACTAAAATTCACATAATCGATGTTACAGCATACAGTTCTGTCTGGCAGTCTGAACTGACTAAAATTTACATAATCGATGTTACAGCGTGCAGTTCTGTCTGGCAATCTGAACTGACTAAAATTTACATAATCGATGTTACAGCGTACAATTCTGTGTGGCAATCTGAACTGACTAAATAATCGATGTTACAGCATACAATTCTGTGTGGCAATCTGAACTGACTAAAATTTACATAATCGATGTTACAGCGTACAGTTCTGCGTGGTAATCTGAACTGACTAAAATTTACATAATCGATGTTACAGCATACAGTTCTGTGTGGCAATCTGAACTGACTAAAATTTACATAATCGATGTTACAGCATGCAGTTCTGTGTGGCAATCTGAACTGACTAAAATTTACATAATCAATGTTACAGAGTGCAGTTCTGTGTGGCAATCTGAACTGACTAAAATTTACATAATCGATGTTACAGCGTACAGTTCTGTGTGGCAATCTGAACTGACTAAAATTTACATAATCGATGTTACAGCATGCAGTTCTATGTGGCGGCAAGTAGCACTTGACTCTTCCTGCATTAACCCTGTGTTTATAGGGAAATTTCAACTTCTGGTGATTGAGTGTATACAAGACGCTAATAACTGCTGCTGCACAAAGAGCAGCTTTGCACAAATGCAGGGCTTACATATCATCAGAAAAAAGTAGGTTTTCCACTAACTGTGCCTTAAGACAAATCAGGTAAGCACACAATGAAAATAAAAATAAAAAGGATGAACCAAACCACAACCAGTCTTTTGGCTTTTCCTGGTTAGGGGTCGCCACAGCGTAACTCCAGTCTGCTAATGATTGGCAGTGGATTTTTAAGGTGCTGAGTTGCCAGCCCGACACCCAACCTTCAAGGAAGGCACACCCATTCACGCATGCACCTACCTACATGTCTTTAGATGTCATTCGACCATGGGGAGGACATACAAACTCCACACAGAAGATGGTCTAGCCGAGAATTGAATGGGAGAACCTCTTGCTGTGAGTCAACAATGCTAACCGCTGCACCACCATGGCTAATAACCAAACCACAGCTAGTAGTAAGATAAAAGTACTTTCATTTAATGGTGAGTGCTTTTGTAGCCTAAACAGCTGCTTCATCAGACAATCAAACAATCCAGTTTGCACATATTTAAAATAAAAACAGCCAATAAGAACATCATCTCAAAACTTTTATCTTACTACTGGCTGTGGTTTGGTTCATCCTTTTTATTTTTATTTGCATTGTGCCTAGTTTGTTGGTTGAACCATTTATCAAAAGCACACAATAAGCTTTCCACCAACGATTCTCAGATTAGATAGGTGAAATCAGCCCTCTCCTGCCACAAGAGTGCAAACTTTGAGCCTCTTAATGTAAAATGACTGTTTTGGAGCCCAGGTGTTAAGGAAATACAAACAGATGCCTAATACTAACTAAGAAACACTAGATACAATGTATTTCAGTGCAAAACTGCAGCCGTTTGAAAATGCAACTTTAAACTTTAAAGAAATGCAAAGAAAAAAAAATAAATAGCCCAGTAAGCTTTCACAGCATAATGAAAGTAAACAACTTTTCCAGATGTTTGTATCTATACAGGGCACTAGCATGACAAGCAGCTCTGTGAAATGTGCTGAATTTATACCAGCACTATAAACACAGAAAACTAACTACTGAGCCCTCTGGCCAGTAAAATGACTGCACTTAGAGCCTTTTTATCTGCTTCCCAAATCATATTGACCAGTTAAACACCTACTGCCACTGGATGAATAATCCCAGTCCTCCTAATATAAAAGCACAGTAAATGAGTGTCCAGAGTGAAATCTTATCATAAAAAATAAACTTAAGGAAAGGTAATAAGTAATTTAAGATAGCAGTGTACTTTAAACAGCTTATAAAAGTGTGATTATTTGATAAAAGTACTTCACTTTGTATAAATGATCCAAGAGCCACTCAACTATGTAGAATGTATAAAGGCACTAAAAACAAAGCAAGCTGATTAATAATCACTTTGGTTAATAAAACAACTATATGCAGGAATCTCTAGTGTGTTTCCCCAACCTATACAAACCAGGCTACAGCCTATTAC